>NC_044296.2:449998-609461 GCF_004027225.2 Strigops habroptila
GGCAGTGACAGAGGGACACTAGTGCAGAGATCCATGGGCTGGACTATGAGTCCCTGGTGGGACACAGCCTGTGTGACTGGATGAATAAATGATGCCCCTGCTCCTCCCTGGCTGCTCCTTGGGCAAGTGGCACCTTTTGCCATGGCCGTGCAGGTGTGTGGCTGGAGCAGGAGAGAGAAGTGTCCCTTCCCTGTGCTGGGGGCTCTGGCTGTCTCTCACCTTTCCCAAGCACCCCTGAACTTCTTGGAGCAGCTCTCTGCAGCCTCGCAGGGCTCCAGCTCAGGATGGTACCATGCTGGCTGCCAGCCGGGGCCGTGCTGTGTTCCTGGCTGGCAGGGTGATGCTTCCTGCTGGGTTCTGCTCCTGCCTATGGATATTTCCCTGGCTGGTTATAGCACTCTGTGCAGGGAGGGCTTGGCAAGTTTATGGGCATAAGAGGGAGCTTCCCTCTTCAAAGAGACAGCTCTGGAGAGGAATACCAGGCCTTGAAGAGGTTTGGTTGGCCCAGTTCCCCCCGTGGTTGCCCGGTAGCTGGTGCTGGGATGAGGGCCTGGCAGCTGTGACAGGCTGAGGCAATGGACAGGGCTCCACACGGCTGCTTTCAAGTTTAATTCCAATGACATGATACCTGTTCGTATGGTTTGAATGCAAACACGAGCAGAGCAGCTGAGCCTGGACACAGCAGGTGTGTGTCCCCAGGTGTGAGGCCCCATGGCAGTGTCACCTCCAGGAGAGGCACAGATCCACCCAGGACAGGCAGTTCCCAGCTTCCTCCATGTCCTCGTTGCTTGCAGCATCACGCCACTGCCCATTCCAGAACGGCTGGGTGAGGCCATGGTGTTCCCAGAGGAGAGCCCTTTGCTGGGCAGGAGAAATGCTGCAGCTGCAGCGGGAGCAGCTGTGTCATTCCAGCTCCTTGTTCTGAAATAGCTTGAGGATGTGGTTTTCCATAACCTGTTGGACTAACGGAGGGGAGAGAAGTGACACGGGGAAGCCAAGCTGTGAAAAGCCAGGACTGCTGTGGGCAGGACCCTGTTTTCCAGTGGGAGGCTGGAAAACTCCTTTATCCAAGGGTCTGTCCCTATCTCCTGTGTCCCCACCCTATCTCCAGCACGGCTCTGGTTTGGAGGGGGAGCAAAGGGAACAGGACCCATTGATTTCTTCGGCTTGGTTTCTCTGCGTGGCAGAGCAGGGAGCTGTGGTGGAAAGTCAAGGAAAGTCCCAAGCAGGGCTGGAAGCTGGGAACTGCCTGGAGGCTTTCAGGGCTCTCTGCCAGGCAGGAGGGGATACTTGCCTTTCTTGTGTCCCAGGGCCACAGCCAGATCCATCGGGGTGTAGCCAGAATCTGCCTCTTCTGTCAGGTCAGCGCCGCGAGCTGCAAGCAGGCAGTGGGGATCAGTCCCCTCCGGGTCAGCACAGGGTGAGGGGACCCCCAAAAGGTGCCCGTCCTTGGGGAGCTGCTCAGGCGTGTCACACTCTCCCTGAGGTGGTTACCACCGAGCAGATCTTCCCTGTTACCTAGTAGGGCCTCGACACACTTGACGTGATTGCCACGCACGGCGTAGAGCAGAGGAGTGCCACCGTTCTGCAGGGAAAGGGAAGGGGCTGTGTCACTGCCAGCCTCACGTGGGGCCATTCTCACCCAGCTCCTGCTGCTCAGAGAAAAGGTTTTATTCTCTCCGTTATACAATAACTTAAATTGTGTCATTTGAAAGATAACCTCAAGTTCTGAGCACTGTTTCCTTGTGGCTGGAAACGCCACCAGTTTGAACAACTGAGGAAACCATTGATTGATGAATGCCAGGTTGGACACAGAGCGTTGGGCAACCTGCTCTAGTGGAAGGTGTCCCTGCCCATGGCAGGGGGTTGGAACTGGGTGATCTTAAGGTCCTTTCCAACCCAAACCTGTGACTATGATTCCTAAAGCAACTGCATGAGCAGGCAAGCGTGGCACTCACCCAGTCATAGATGTTGATGTCCACGTTCCTCTCGAGCAGCATGGTGACGATGTCAGTGTAGCCACCCATGCTGGCCAGGGACAGGGCGCTCTCCCGCTCCTTCGCCAGTGCATGGGGGTCAGCACCCTGGGGATGGTACCGGCGTTAGGGTGAAGGAGCCCCAGCGTGCTGCTGCGGAGCCGGGTCTCACAGGGCACAGGCAGCTCACGTGTTCCCAGTGACCTCTCCTCACCAGAATACTAACCAGGCATATTTTAATCATCATCAACATCTCAGGTGAGGACTCAAAAGCCCTTCTCCCGTGTCAGTAAATGAAGCCTTATGTGGTTCCTATTACTCAGGAACCCATCACTAGTCAGGGTGTTCCCAGCCCTGAAGAGATGCCTGTACAGTATCCACTGTCTCTTTTATTACTGATTTACATAGAAAACCTCCCTGTCCTCCAAGCCCTGCCAGTCAGAGACTTCTCCTGGACTTCATTATGTCCTTTATCAATGTATCACCTTGTTTATTTTGGGTTCTGTTTGTCTCCCTAGTAATGCATTTCAGACTTGCTGCTAATACAGTAACAGGGTTTGGGCAGTGCTTACGAGGTGTGAGTGCTTGCTAACAGCTGGATATGGGACAGAGCTTTGGGGAGCAGCTTGATCCAGAGTGCAGGAGGATCTGGTTCCTGCTCACCCCCAGACAGTCCTTGACTGCAAGCCCAGCACTCAAGGACGTTGCAGCAATGAGTTCATTAGCTGCAATGATGCCTCGGTGAACACATTTGCAGGCAGATTACAGGGCCCCAGTGATAAGCGTGATCTCAAATTACCAATAAGCAGATATTTAATTACAAACAGTTATTGCTAGCTGTGAGATAAGTCTCTTCATGCTCTTGACTTAGCCCACAGCCCAATGGGGAGAAGCACCTGACAGCGCCTGAGCCGTTTGCTTTGCAAACGTGTCCCGTTTGGCGCCATGGGAAATATTGGCTGAGATGGTGCCAGGATGGCGCTGGACAGATTGGCAGCCACTAGGGCTGGAGGGGGTTGTCTCCTGTTAACAAGGTGCTGTGTGATCGTGGTCTTACCCATTCCAGCAGGTGCCGGACCGTTTCAATCTCTCCAAAGGCTGCAGCCCAGATCAGCGGCGTGAAACCTCTCTCATCAGGTTTATTGACCAAGTTCTCGCCTGCACAAACATGGATGAGGCATCAGAGATAGGAAGGGTAAAGCCCCCTCTGCTCCCTGTCTTCCCAGTAAACCCAGCAACGGCTGTCAAACTAAGCTGAGGGTTTATCAAAGAGTGCACTGTAACCTGGCAGGACTGCGTGATCTGGGGTGAGACCCCAAAGAGCCACACATACCTTTCCGAAGGTGCTCTTTGAGCTGGCTGAGCTCTCCCTGGGCAGCGAGCTGGTGAATGGACAGTGCTGGGGGACAGAAAGAATTCACCCATCAGCCCAAAATGCTTCCCCAGCTCAGCACCCACTGTCTGCGTGTGAGGCGTGCGGTGGCACTCACTGTCCAGTGTGGCTGGGAGGGCTGAGATCTCGTTCCCTCGCTGCCTGTTCGTCAGCGTGTTCGAGTGCTTCAAGGGGAAACCTGTTCCCAGAGAGAGGAGAGAGTCAGGGCACGTCTCCTCTGTGCACAGGGAGGAACCACATTGACTTGAGACCAAAAGCTTCCTGCACGCTCAGGTCTCATATGCCTTATCTGAAGCTGTTCCCTCCTGTCCCTAGCAAAAACTGAGCCCTGCAAGCCAGGAATTATTCCTCTGCAACTAAATCCAAGATGAGGTTTGACCAGTGGCACAGGGACCCACAGCAGAGCAGGGAAGATAAGCCAGCCCCAACAGCTGCCTAAGGAGGGGCAGGGTCCATCTGGGGCACTGTGGGAGGCAGGGATCTGGCGTTAATGGCATAATGGCACATGAGGGATGAGCTCATATTCATCCTCATATTTTCTACCCCTGAGGAGCTCCACTTGGAAATCTCGATGTGTTTTCAACACACGAGTCCTAGTTTAATTAGGAAAGTACATGAAGAGTTTGCCATTTCCCATGCCACTGCATGGAGCTGCAGCGACCTCTGACTGCCAGCACAAGTCATCACCAAGGTCTGGATTTGGACTTGGCCTTGCCATGTTATGGGAGGGACCAGCAGCAGTAAGACTACTCTCTAGGTCTCTTTGTGGGATGAGAGACCCAGCTGACCTCTCCCGTGCCTGTCTCCCGTTGCGGCTGTGCCTGAGCACTGCTGAGCACCAGGCTTTGCAACACTCACTGTCAAGGCCTGAGAGCTCGGTGCTCTGCTGCCTGTCCATCGAGGGCTTCGTGAGAGCATCTGCTCCACCTGCAAAACCAGGGCAGCCGCTGGGGACCTTGGTGCAGCTCGCTGGGGAGCAGCCTGGGCTCTTCGTGCGGCACAACGAGACCCATCCGTCACTGCAAGCACCCCAGAGGCTGATCCCAGTGATCCCAGTTTACAGGGGGGGACACGCTGGAGGATCCTGGGTGCGCACATGCCCCACCACAGCTCCCAAAGCCCCGTCACCCCAGCACTCACCATCCCCATGGCCCAAGCGTGCCATGTCGTGGTCCGGCCGCAGACGCGCCGGGGGGACACCGCTGTCCCCCGTGTCCCTGCTCGCACCCAGCTCCTCTGCGCCTGCTGCTCCCTCGGCTCCATTCTCACCCCCTTTCGAGAGCTCCTGCGCAGCCCCGGCGTTCGGGGGGGTCTTCACGGGACGAGCCGCTGCTCCTTCACCTTCCATGGGGCAGCTGCCACACAACAACGCGTTAGGAATGGGGGGAAAGTGGGGACACCCCCGGGGACGGAGAGGACGGGGAGGGGGGGACGGGACTGCCGGCTCCCGGAGCTCCAAGGGCTTGCGGGCCCTCAACCCCTCCGTGCCGGCAGCGCCGTCCGGGGTCCCTCCCGCTCGCTCCCCGCACCGCCGCTGGCCAAAGGACCGGAGCCCGGAGCCCGGATCCCAGCCGCCCTCCTGCTCGCAGCGGGGCCGAGCCAGGGCGGGCCGGAGGGACCCCTCCTCGCTTCCCCCCGGCCACCCCACCGCCGGCCGGTGGGGCCCGTCCCAGCCCAGCCCAGCCCAGCCGAGCCTCCGGGCTCACCCCCGGCATCCTCCGCCGCGGGGCCCCGCGTCCTGCCCCGGCACTTCCCCTTCCTCCGGGGCGGCGCGGCGGGGCCCGGCCCCCCAACATTTGTCCTTCGTGGCGGGGCTGTGAGCGGTGAAGTGTCCGGTGGGAGGGTTCCAGGGTGGGGGGGGGTCTCACGGCCCCGCTGCCTCGCACAGCGCCGGGGGGGGCAGCGCTGGGGGAACGGTGGCTCCGGGGCGGTGTTTCCAGCCGGGGCCCTTTGCAGGGAAGAGGAAGCGCCGCGGCGGTGGATTTGGTGGTTGCCAGCGGAAGCAGACGCGGACGCGCCGGGCCGGGCCGGGCCGGGCCGGGGATGGAGGAGCCGGAGATGCAGCTGAAGGTGAAGAAAGGTGCGAGCAGGGCCGGGGCTGGGGAGCGGTGTCTCGGTGGGGTCCGGCAGCCGTGGGGCCGGTCGCGACAGGACGCTGCGGGTCGTGACAAGGCGTGGGCGCTCTGCAGCGACAGCAGAAGTCACGACACGGCCTTGCGGGTCGTGAGAAAGGTACAAGTTGCGATTCTGTGGCTGATAATAGGGTGTCGCAGTCACAACAGGGCCCAGAAAGGCCCCGCGGCGTTAGTCGCGACAGGGAACTGTAAATCGTGACAAGGCAGGGGGCGACGTGGCCCGGCAGGACCCCGCAGCTGGGGACAGAGCTGGGGGGGGGGGCCTCGGAGCCCGGCCCTGCCTTCTGTCCCCTCGTCTGGCTCATCCTCTGTTTGCCTGCCCCGCTGCGAGGGTCTGTTGGTTACCTTGTGTCAGACGGACAGACAGCGGCTGTGTCTGTCCCGGGGGGTAGAATCCTTCCTGCAAAGCTCATTCCCGTTTGTGCGCTGAAGCTCCCCTGTCTCCTGGCATCACAGACCTGGCGCATCCGAGCAGTTGTCACTGAAATCAAAGCTCCGAAGGTGGGAGAAGAGAAACCCAAAACTGATGCAGGAGCTGGACTTGTTCTGCTTCAGCCCGGTGCAAACACTCCCTGAGCACCCCTTTGCTATGAGCAATGAAACGAGCTCCGACTCTGGGCTTTTAATTATCAGGAGCTGATAATTCTCCTTGTGAACCTGCAGGGAAAGAGGGACTGGAGCTGTGACTCAATTGGAAAGGTGTTCCCATGTGGAGCAGGGTCTGGACAGAACCTGGGTCAGGATGAGAGGGGTATAGGGAGGGGAAGCGGCTCAGCAGCCACCTTGGAATAGCAGCAGAGCTTCCCGAGCCCTGGTTGGCAGCCACCAAGCCTCCTCCATGGGTGTTTGTAGGACATCACCTTGGGGAGCAACAGCAGGACCCCGCTGGAGGCCCTGAGCAGAGAGAAACCTGAGCGAGACAGGCTGGGACAAGCAGCATTCCCAGCCTGGCACAGGAGCAGAGCCTGGGCTCTGCTCACCTCTTGCCCCCCTCCAGAGTGGTCAGTGACGGGCATAACCCTGAAACCAGAACAACCAGAGCTTGCAGGGGACCACGGCAGCGGTGACATCCCAGGCTGGCTCTCCCAAGGGATGGGGGACATCCCAAGCTCTCCTCTTCCCATGCCTGTTGTTCTTGTTGCAGTCACGGACAAGTTCACGGAGAGCATGTACGTGTTGGCCAACGAGCCCTCGGTGGCGCTGTACCGGCTGCAGGAGCACGTGCGCAGGTCCCTCCCTGAGCTCGCCCAGCACAAGGTGAGTTGGGCTCTACTTGGCCTCCAGAGCTGCCACACTCAAGCACAAAGTGTTTTCCTGACCTGGCACGTTGTCCCTACTTCACCTCCCTAAGGGGGAGCAGGAAGGAGGGAGGAACCTGGCTGTTGCGGTGTGAGGTGCTGCAGGACCCCAGCTCGGTCTGAACTGGAGGGGATGGTGCAAATTTATCTGTGGACCTGAGTCAAAAAGCAGCTTGAGAGTGCAGCCATAGTCCTGTGCTCTCACAGCTGGATTTGTGCATGGAGACAAAAAGAAAGCAGTAGTCTGTTTTGTACAGGGAGGAGGGAGATGCTGAACCTTATTACCCCTGCCTGCACGGGGAGGTTTTTATTTCCTACATAAAATAAGGAGGAGGGTGAGAGGAGGGAAGGGGGAGAGTGAAGAGACAACTGAGAAGAGCCCACATGAGGCAAAGCAGGATAATGAATTGCATCTCACAGCTGTGTTCCTCCTTTCCTCCAGAGCACAGACACTTTAATGCCAGCCTTGTTGTCCTTCTCCCTCTTCTGCCAGTCATGATTCATTAGGAGTGATGTCTCATGAATAGATTACTGCTTCATGTCTATGCTAATGCACTGTCAGGCCCCATTTTTCACCTTTGCTTTACAGCCCTGCTTTCCAAATTAACCTGGATCGTGACACTTTATTATTCAATTATTTATTAATGTTTTATATAGGTGTCCGTGTGCAGTGGTTGGTGTATAGAGATGTATGTGTGTGTACAGCACATGCTGCTTGTGGCACTGGCATGCAGGAGACAGGGTTGTAATCTTATTTCTGAGCTGTCACTTGCTTTCATTTAATCAGGATAGTCCCACTCTCAGGGAATGTGCCCTGAACAAAAGGAAACGGAGCAAATTGTATGACAAGTCTTGTAGAGGGGAGAGATCAGTTCCCATCCCTGAGCGGTGCCTAACAGGGATGAGGGTGAGGGACAGCGCAGCAGCACTAATGGAAGCGGCGCTGAGTGAAGGCACCAGGCACAGAGTGGTGTTGAGCTGTGAGGTTTATGCCTGGCTAGGTCTCTGAAAACCTTTGGTTCTCTCATTTTCCCTGCTCTTTGCAGTTATCTGCAGCGTTCTGTGACCTCTCTGGCTCATCTAAGTTCATTTCCTAACTGCAGCCCTCCCAGAGAATCCTCTTTTGTAGCCAGAATTGCTGCTGGTTTTCACTTGTGAGGAAGGAGGTCATGCTCTCCTGTGAATGCCAGCAGCATCTGTGAGGACCCTGCACCCTCTGTGTGACTGCAGCCTCACAAGCATCAGATCCCTTTAGTCTTCAATGCCTTCATGTTCAGCCTTGCAGCCTCCCTCCTGCCCTGCTCTCTACTCCAGCTGGGGCAGTGGTTGGCCTTGGCACACGAGGAAGAGCTCCCTGCAGTAACAGTGTGTGGCAGGGCAACACTGAACTGACCACACAGTGCCCGGGTGCCACCCCAGTGCCTGTTTGCCTCTCTAATGTTAGAAGGAGTGTGGCAAGAGCTGGGAGAGAATGGAAAGAAAATGGTTTGTGGCAGCTGGAACAGAGCCGCTGCGAGGGACATCTCCTCCAGCCCCATCACCTTCCCGTGTTTTCCTCCCTGCTGGTAACTGGTAGGAACTGGGAGGATTAAACGTGACTCAGGCCTGACTGTGCTGCCAAGCTGCTGGCAATGGGCTGGTTGCCAGGTTCTCTCTGTTATCCCACTCATTTTATCCCAGTTTCAGGCATTGCTGTTTGCAGTGAACAGGCTGAGCCTGACAAGCCCTTGAGCCCAGGCAGCCAAACCCAGGAGGGAGGGATGTGCTCAGGGCCATGGTCTCAGCATTCCGTAAGATGAGGATGGATATTTTGGGTTGCTCTGCCAGAGCCCATCGGCTTTGTGGTTAGAGACTGGAACAGGAGGGTGTCAGCAAGGCTGTGCACCGTGAACACGCTGTCAGGTTTGATCTGGATCACAGCAAAGGCATTAAAGTGCTTTAAATGCTTTGGAATAGAAAAGAAGAAAAAGAAATGTTCTGTATGGATCTGTTCTTAAGTAATTTAGTCCCAAGATGTAGGTAATGTATAAAGGAAATGGGATTTATTGGTGGTTTCCAGCTTTCCTTCAGCCATGCATTTCCTTCACATTCTGGCTGTGAATGGTCCTGAGACGCAGCCTTTGAAATTCCCAGGTTTAAACCTTGGAAAAATTGGGAAGGAGGGGGCTGGGAGAAAAGTTTCTGCAGGGAGAAGGTCACCCCCATGCCTTAACAACAAGCAACTTGCTGTGATTTGAGAAAACAATAATCTTAATACCCTCCTCACATCTCCAACTCTCCGAGCAGATTTGCCACCTCGCTGATAAGATCCTGGTGAAGGCTCTCACTGCCTCCGCACGTGGAGGCTGTGCTGCTGAGCCCTGCTCCACACAGAGCAGCCTGTCTGCATGCCTCTGGTCTTTGGAGAACTTACAGCTCCTCATTAATTTATTCCCAAGCACGAGTAATAAATCATTAGTGCTGTTGTGTATTAATAGCTGGCTTTAGTTCTTAAACTGCATCTTAGGGCATAGCCTGGGAATCTGAAGAAAGGACATCAAGGAAAGATTAAGAAGTGAGGAGCTCTAGGGAAAGGCTCTTGTTCCTAATTAAGGCCATGAAAATCCCAGGAAGTGGTGGGAATGCTGGGAACAGGCATCACTGCCTCTGATAATGGGAAATGACTAAAATGTACCAGTGCTCAGAAACGGCAGGAGCACAGGCTGTGCCATGCACAACTGAGCCATGGCAGGGGCTACATGGTTGTTAAAGATCATCTGGCACCTCTTGGGGAGAGCAGGGAGAGGAGCTGCAGGGAAGTTTGTGCATCCTCTGCACTCAACACGTGTTCCCAGCAACAGGAACAGTCGTGGTGTTCTGTGGGGTGTGAGTCCTGCAGGGAACTGCCGGGAGCATGGCATGTTCAGGCTTGTTTCTTTTGTAGTCTGTAGCTATGTGGTCAAGCGTCCTGATGGAGGGCAGCCTTTGAACAGCAGAAATGATTTTGGATGAAGTCCAAGCTCCAACCCTACCTCCTTGACTCACAGAAAGAGGCCCTGGGGTTTCCTCTGGCTTGTAACTAGACCCAGCAGAATAGATGGGAGAATTAGCTCCCATGAGAATGTATTTTCAAGAGCGCCCAAACTACTTGAGGACTTTTGCAATAGGTATCTATTGAGCTCTGAGTTCAGCTGTGCTCTCATTGTGATTTGTGGTGTTTGGTTGGTTTTCCCTTTCCTTGGAGCTAGTGCAGAGTTCTGTCCTGTGCCAGGGCTGGCTGCATGCAGCACTGCTCCAGTTTGTGCCCAGTTGACAGGGCTCCTTCCAGCTCGTGACAGGAAGGGCACGGTGCTGACTGCTGCTTGGGAGCAGACGCTGGGGTTTCAGAGCAGGCGGAGGACAGGGATGCTGTAAAAACCTTTGTGAATGGCAGGTTTACTGAAACAAGAACTTTCCAGAAACTTTACCTCGCTTTGCAGGGAGGAGTAAAGACTGAACTCCACGGGAGCTGTGTTAGCTACAGCTGCCTGCTGGGCTGGACACACCAGGACATCCAAGTACTCCGAAACATCCAGCCAGTCCATTGCACTCAGCACCGTTGCTGCTTGCTCACAGCCTGACTGTCCATGGCTCTCAGCTGGCTCATGGGCTAAAAGAGCTAAAGCCAAGGGGGAATTTTGCCAGAGTATCCAAAGAGTTGGCCTGAATTAGGAGCCCTGCCAGAAATACCCACAATAAATGTCTCTTAAATGCTAGTGTGTGGCTGTGTCTGCCCAGCACACACCTCATGGTGCCACCTTGTCTTCTCTTTCAGTCCGACATGCAGAGCTGGGAGGAGCAGAGCCAAGGAGCCATCTACACAGTGGAGTATGCCTGCAGGTACAGGGGCCTCCGCCAGGCAGGAGGGTTGTGTTCACAGACAGAGGTGTAGTGGTAGAAACAAAGCAAGAAGCTCCCTGTGGTTCCCTGGTGCCTCCCTGGTGTAAGCTGAGGAGAGAGCACAGTCAGGGTGTGGGTGTGAGGGTACAAGCAGCCCCTGTAGGGACAGGCCAAGGGGAATGGCTTTAACCTGCCAGAGGGGAGACTGAGATGAGCTCTGAGGCAGAAGCTCTTCCCTGTGAGGGTGCTGAGGCGCTGGCACAGGGTGCCCAGAGAAGCTGTGGCTGCCCCATCCCTGGCAGTGTTCAAGGCCAGGTTGGACACAGGGGCTTGGAGCAACCTGCTCTAGTGGAAGGTGTCCCTGCCCGTGGCAGGGGTTGGAGCTGGATGAGCTTTAAGGTCCCTTCCAACCCAAACCAGTCTGGGATTCTATGATTCTGTGAAGTTGGGGGTTTTATTACCAGTCCTCTCTGTCAGTGTGTGCTCCAAACCCACAATGCCTTTGGAAATACTGACAGCTCTCCATCTCCCCCCCGCCCCGCCTCTGTTTGTCTTTCAGTGCCATAAAGAACATGACTGACAGCACCGTGTACTTCAAGAGCATTGACAGTCTGCTCAAACACGCCATAGCCATGAAGGAGCAGCTGAACGCTGCCCAGGGCCGCAGGTAGCCAGGGGATGTGACACTGCCTGTGCCCAAGTGACCATCCTGGCTGGCAGAGGCCTTGGTGACACACTGCAGTGCAGATACACCGAGAGGTTCTCTCAGTGATAGGATTCTAGACTGTTATTTGAAAGAGCACACTGCTTGCTTTCCAGTGATCTTCTGGCCTTGTTCACTGGGAAGCAAGTGACCCAGTTTATAAAAGGGTAACTGGAAAATAATTGATTTCCTTATTTAAAAAGGGATGTTTGGTTGTGTAAAACATATTTTTGTTGTGTCAAAAGCATTTGGAGTGAGATGATGCTACTGAAATGGGGCAAGTGTGAGGCTGTTCTGTCACATGTATGGCTCGTTTGGACCAGAGTCCCACAGAGATAAGTGTGATGATGCTACTGAAATGGGGCAAGTGTGAGGCTGTTGTCACATGTATGGCTCTTTTGGGCCAGAGTCCCGCAGAGATAAGTGTGATAAGAATGATGAGGCATTTCTGTATGGTTGCAGTTGAACAACAGCTACTAAAATATCTTCCAGCAGGTCGCCTGAGTCCAGTGTATGTGTCTCTGCCTCCCTCCCTCCTCCTTTTTGGAGTCTGGCTGGGTAGGAGTGAGAAAATTCCCAAGTGCCCATCCCTGACAAACCCACCACAGTGAACAGAGCCTCTGTCTCTGCAGCACGACTTTGCTTAGACACCTCTGCTCCGGGTTCTGTATTTCCCTGCTGCCTGCTTGGCAGGGTCATGCTCTGCACAGCCCAGAGCGTGCTGAGTGGGTTTGTGGTGGTGTGGCTGCAGATTGCTCGCCACCCACAGGGGCTGGTGTGTGTTGCTCTGTAGCTTACACAGCACTCTGAAAGCTCTTCTTGTCTAAGCCACTCTTCCTGCTGCAAGCAGGGAGGTTTTATCTGAGGGAGCCCCTGGTTCTTTGCTGGTGTCCTCCCTGCCTGCTGGATGTGACCTTGTCTTTCTCTTCACAGCACTGTTGCCCCACAAGCCAAGAATCCTCCAGCCAGTTCCTGATTCCAGTCAAGACTGGCTGTCCTCTGCTGCCTTCTCCAGCCCAGCTCTATGTTCTCCAACCACAGGGAGGAGAGAGAAACCACCTACTCAATCTGTGAAGCTGCACCAAGGCTTCTGCCTGCTTCTGTTCCTAGTAACGGGTGCACCTGAGCAGGCAAACCCTGCCACAGGGGTCAGCACTGCTTTGGGGAGTTCTTTGGGGGGCAGCTCTGTCTCTTTGCTCTGCAAGAGGGAAATGGGCTGGTTCTGTGCTTGTCCTTTCCAGTTCTCTTCAATGGCAGACTGCTATGAGGCATTTTTCTCTCTACCTCTTGGCCACAGAAATATCTCTGCAAAACTAGGTCTTGCTTTCAGTGTTTTGTGGGTGGCTGTGGAAAGATGTAATGCAGGCACGCTTTGGCTTTGTTCAGGAGGCATTCTGCAAGGAGAGGGTTTCGTGTGTGTGCCAGGGAGCTGCTGAATCTCGTTTCAGAGAGAACAATAATAAAAAGAAAACACAAGAAAGTTCTGTCTAAAACCTCCCCCTGTTGCTTGCCTCGGGCTGAGGGGTCTTGGAGCCTGCTGGCTCGGCGTGTTTCAAAGGGCATGGAGCAAAACAAAGACATGCAGAGCTGGAGTCTTTCAAAGGAAAAAGGAACTCTCCTGTTCTTCATAAAGCCAACAAGAAAAGGGCTCTCTCCATCCCCTGTCCTGCAGTGGGAAGCAGAGCTGGTGCACAGCTTTGGAGGGCATTTTACAATGGATGCAACTTCAGCGTTCATCTCTCCTGGAACCAGCTCTGTTCTGCTGAAGAATTTCCCAAGGATGCAGGGATCAAAGCAGGGCTAAACTCGGTTCCCAAAGGAATTGTTTTGTGTTCAGGATAACAGGTGTCTTTCAGGATAATAGCAAGGGAGGGGAGAGGGAATCTCTGAATTGGTGACCTCTCTTCACCCTGAAATGCTTTACTAGCTGCTGAATGATAAGGAATTGGGGAAGAACTGTGTGTGCTGCTGCTGGGGGCCAGGGCAGGGCTGGCAGAGTGTGAAGCTGTGAGTAACCAGCGAGGTGTTGGTCAGAGGTACAGAGTGAGCTGAACCTACTTGTGTTTCATGGCAAGAGCACTGCCTTTAGTACCTGTGCTGTGCCCTGCAGGCAGCAGCGGGGCAGCAGTGCTAATGCAAACCCCTTCCAGAGCCTCAGCTGTGAGAGCCTGCACTGCTCTGGGGGCACCCAGGTAATTCTCAGAGAGGTCCCTCCACTGCTGAGCAAACCAAAGCTGCTCTAGCACAACCCTTTCCTTGTGGAGAGCTGTTGGTGGCCCTGCTCAGCAAGCTGTGCTCCTCTCAGAGGACGGACATGCTGGTGACCAAGCAGCAGGCTCTCTGCCACCCCAAACCCACCCTCTGCAGCTTGCAGACTCCTCTGCTTCCATCTCACTTGCTCCTCAATCATCTTCCTTGTTTCTTACCCCCTGCCTGGCTGCGCCCCGATGGGTGGTTGTGTGATCTGCCTTGGTGTAGTGCTGGTTCCTGGGACAGAGGAGGAAGAAGGAAGGAGGCAGCAGAAGGGCAGGGAGCGATGGATAGAGAACTCAGTTGCGATCTGCTGCAGAAGGAGAGTAAGTCTGCTTATGGACAAGGTCCACTTGCTTCTTCTCACCTACATATTTCTTTGCTGCAGTTACAGCCAAGGACTTCTGGCTTTCAGGGGAGGTGGTGTCTTGTCCATAAAGCAAAGAGCATCAGGCAGCAGCTGCACAGACCCCTCAGGTGTGAGGGTGGAAACGTAGCCACCCCGTGCTCTGGTGAGACAAGACCTATGTTAAGCTCTAAATACAGATGCAAATTTTGGCCCTGGTGCCCGCAGCTCCCCTGGAAGGAGATGGGGAGAAAAGGTCCCACTTCCACTCATACCAGAGTCGAGTCCTTGCCCGAGGCTCCAGGTTTGCGAGACATGAGGTTCCTCATCTCCTGCGTGATGCTGTTCCAGGGCTTGCCCTGTGCCTGCAGCAGACCCGACTCTGCTGACAGTGTCCTGTGTGTTCGGGGCAGGTTGTAACTCTCCTTCTCGGAGCGGAGGCCGGGGCTCCCTGAGGAGGTGAGGTTGCTGCTGGCCGGGGAGCCCAGCTGGGATTTGCGCTCCAGGAAAGGAGGGAAGGAAAATTCCCGGTGGATCTCGGGCCGAGGCCGAGGAGCAGCCACATTCTTGTTGTTGAGATCACTGGTGGAGGAGTCGCCGTGCTGGGCAGAGTCGTTCTCATAGAGGGTGTGAGAGACCTCGGAGCGGCCACGCCGGGAAACCTGGGAAGCCCGAACCAGGGCGTGTGTCACCGTGATCAGCAGGACAATGATGCCAGAGGAGAGGATGCAGGCGCTGGCGATGCCGGCCTCCAGCTCAAACAGCAGCAGCATGTAGATGGCGAGAGCTGGAAGGAGAGCACAGAACATCTTGAGGAGCAAGAAGGACTAAAGGGAACCATTTGACCTGTAGAATTGAGGCCTGAGGAGCCCTGGTGAAGGCTGCTCACCCAGAACAGCAAGTTCGCACTACAGGAATGAGCTGGCAAAGCCATTTGCAAAACAAAGCCGGTGCTGAAGCAGAAACTCAGCAGCTCACAAGCACTCACAGCACAGGAGGTGAGGGGGGATCAGCACTTGCCTGTCAGGTAGACAGAGACCCCGCAGCAGAAGAGGCCGATGGCAGCGTGGCGCACGGTGCGGCTGTCCAGGAGGAACCAGTCTGCCCTGCAAAAGAGGTGAGAGAACACGGGGCTGTGTGTGCTCCTGGCGCTGGTCTCGGCACAGGAGAAACACTGGTGCTGTGCTGGGAAGGCTGCTGAGAAACTGAAACGGGGGTTTTGCATAGAGAAGAGGTTCAGAGCCAGGTCACGAGGGTTGCACCGCTCTGGGCCACCTTCTTCCCACTCTGGACCAGGAGATTTTAACATCACTGGACATCTCAAGCTTTTCCTGCCTGGCTGCTGTGCTTCAGAGGCCAGATGAGCTCAGGGGCTTGGGAGAGAAAAGCGGATGGAGGCTTTTTGCAGGTGATTTGCCCCCGTTCAGCAAACCCTGAAGATCAAGCAAGGAATAAAACCGAGCCCACCTCCCCCATAAAGAAAGAATGACAAGTGAAGTGCTGGTACACTGACTTAAGCAAGGCCAGGTTCTCTCCTCACCCTTGGGATTGGATTCCTGTGCTCAGCTCCAATTGCAAGCCTTTTGTCTGGAAGGGGCTTGGTACTTGGATTGTGTTTAAAACACATAAAAAGACCAGCTCCTTTCCAGCAGGGCCTTTTGTTTCCCACCTACCACCGGCCCCTGCCACCGACAACTCTCCTCGGGTATCTTCGGAGCCAGATTGACTCGGCAAACCTCAGTCTTCCCTGGCTTTGGAGGCTGCTGTCACCAGAGGATGCCTCTGTTATTGGGCTGGGGTTGTTGGGGGATGCAGTGTAGTGTGGCCGGGGTGGAGGTTGGCAGACGGGTACCAGGCGACTCGGGTGCCTGGAGAGGTGCTGGCGGGACTGTGATTTTAGGATGCTGCAATAGGAGAGGGCTGGAGCAGCTCTGCTCTGGAGACAGGCTGGGCTGGTTCAGCCTGGAGAAGAGAAGGCTCCTGAAGGGGACACCTTAGAGCAGCTCCAGTGCCTAAAGGGGCTGCAAGAAACCCGGAGAGGGGCTTTGGACAAGGGCCTGTAGGGACAGGCCAAGGGGGAATGGCTTTAACCTGCCAGAGGGGAGGCTGAGATGAGCTCTGAGGCAGAAGCTCTTCCCTGGGAGGGTGCTGAGGCGCTGGCACAGGGTGCCCAGAGAAGCTGTGGCTGCCCCATCCCTGGCAGTGTTCAAGGCCAGGTTGGACACAGGGGCTTGGAGCAACCTGCTCTAGTGGAAGGTGTCCCTGCCCGTGGCAGGGGGTTGGAGCTGGATGAGCTTTAAGGTCCCTTCAACCCGAACCAGGCTGGGATTCTATTAAACGGTCCCTTGAAACAACTGACCACCTCCAGAAGCTCCCAGGGTGCTGTTTGAAAACATGCCCTGGCTTGGCAGGACCAGCTGAAGGGGCAGCAGCAGCACAACGCTCCTCGTGTCGCAGGACCAGCCCTTGTGTTTCTCCCCTGCAGCAGCATCCAGCTCCTTCCGCCCCACGGAGGGACTTGGGCAGCCGAGGCTGCTGTGCCCTGGCCATGGCCCCCCAGCATGGCCTGGCCCCTTCCCCTCCTCCTGAGCTTGTTGCAGCCCCTCGGACGCTGCCACCCGTGCGGGGACCCCCAGGCAGGGGCCGTTCACAGCCCCTGGACCTGCTCCCACTCCCCAGGGAAGAGCAGCCCCTTTGGTTTATTAATTACCTGAGTCGGGGGGGATTGGGGGGGAAGGACTTTGTGTGGAGCTGGCTCGGACCATTGAGCGCGGCGCTGAGACGTGGAGTGGTAATTCAGTGTGACAGCCCCAACGTGGGAAAGGTCCCTGGGACGTGAGCGGGTCCCCTAATGAAAGGAGGCCACGAGGAGACGGCAGCAAACAGCATCCCGCTGCCTGGGCCACCACATCCCTGTGTCCTGAAATCCTGCCTTTTCCCTCCCAAACATGAGTGTAACCCTCAGTGTGCAGCTGGGGAAACTGAGGCACGGCCACATCGAAGTGATCTGCTTGCGATCCCCCATAGAGGGACACCAACCTGGGGCTCCCAACACCTCGTATCGCCTGCAGCAAAGTCCAGAGCAGAAACACTGTTTAAAATCAGGTTATTTGGGAAGAGCTTCCCTGCTCCGTGAGGCACCAGCAGGTTCCACAGCCCTGCAATGGTTGCTCTGTTCCATAGGTCCTTGAAGGAGTCACCGCTGTTGGAGCCTGGGCTGTCTTCTACCTGTGACTTTGCATCTGGCTGCCTGATTAGTGCTGCTGGTTCACGCTCGGGATCATCCAAGTTGACCTTCCCAACCTCGAAATGGAGCATTTCCCAGCACAAAGCAACACTAGAGCTCGAGCAGACTCACAGCTCATGGGGGGTTCTCTGCTGTGCCCCTTCACCAGCAGTAACCCAGCTCCCAAAGCAAAGTTGGCTGCAGGAACTTTGTGTTTTGCAGAAATATTTTGCTCTCCTTCATTAATGAGCACACGAAGCATTCACTTGGAAGATGCTGAGAGGAGATGCTGGAGTGCCTCCAGCTCCGGTGCTCCATGCAGCGCATTGATGGGTTTCTCTAATTAGGGACAAAAGGAACTGTTGAAACATTATCAGTTCCTTTAAATGAGTTTTGACTTGCTTAGGACAGAGTGAGCCCAAAGTGGTACCGTGGGGACCAGTTTCCACCAAGATGCTTTTAAATCTGATTATTCACAAGTTGGTTTTATCTTTTAACCCAGGAGTGGAGCCAGTGCTGGGCCATTGTGGGCAGAGGAACCACCAACCCTCTCCACCAAGCAAGGAGAGAGGAATTGCTTTGGAAATAGTTTTGTAGGTGTAAATGTGCTGGTAATGATTAAGTCAACACATGTCTATGGTTAATGGTCCCAGGCCTGGGGTCATTTTGGTGCTGCGTGAGTGGCCTGGGCAGTCACCCCAGCAGAGCCCACTGCAAAGGGACAAATGTGGGGTGCTCCTGGGTGCCGCAGCCAGGCCCAGGATGTTTGCCCTACCCGGGTCCCAAAGCTGGTTTGGGTGACCCCACACGCTCCTGTAAGCCCAGAGAGGGACCCCGATGCACGCACTGATTTGCAGAGGGCTGTTATCATGTATTAGTGCATGTATAAACTTGCTCCTTGCACCCCAAATTAAGGGGTCTTGGGGTTTATCGGCTAGAGATAACACTGCTTCCCAGGGATGATAATGCAGAGGTGAATTTGGGGATACCCCAGTGCTCAGTGAGTGCCAGCAGCATCGCTCGATCCTCGCAACCCCCATTCGCACAGGCAGTGGCTGGGAGGGCCTCGGCAAAGGTGGGATTTGGGGTGCAGAAGGGGTCGGCATGGCTGTGCGTGAGCCTGTGCCAAGGGGACAAGCACCCTGTGACAGGACCCTGCGCCCCGAGGCCTCCTTGCACCCCCACTCCCTTCTGCACCCTTCCAGCACCCTCCTTCCCCTCCAGCCCTCCATTCTCCCCCAGCCTCCCCCTGCCCAAGACCCCTGTGAGCCCCCCCTGCACCCCGGGGCCCCCCAACCAACCCTCCTGCAGCCCCCGCGCCGCCGCTGCTCTCACCGGTCGGGCCCGGACTGCCCCCGGCACAGCTCGGTGCTGAAGTAGCCGTGGAGGAGGCAGAGGAGGAGGCAGCTCACGTTGAGCACCAGGCAGAGCGCGGCCAGCACGGCCGATACCGGCAGCAGCACGGCGGCCGCCGGCTCCGGAAGAGCCCCTCGACCGGCACCGGGACCGACCCGTCCCGATGGCAGCTGGAAGATGAGGCTGGAGGCGAGTAGGGCCATGGCAGCGGCCAACGTGCCGAAGAGCAACAGCACCGTCAGGGCCCGCTGCGGGTAAGCGGCGGGCATGGCGGGGTCGGTACCGGGAACCGGGAGGAGGAGGGCACCGGGCCGGCAGACTCGCTCCGCGCCCCGAAGTTGCGTGCGCTCCCCCCACCCCCGCTGCTCCAATTGCTGGATCTCGGGCCGGGAACCAGCACCGGGACCAGGAACCGGCACCGAGACGGCGGAGCTGCGGCCTCGCCGGGCGTGCGCCTCCCTCCGTGCGCCGGGGCGGGCCGGTCCTGCCTCCCGGACCGGCCCCTCGCCACGGGATCCCCCCTGGACCGGGATCCCCTCCCCGGGCAGCTCCGCCCAGCGTCCGCCCCCCGACGGGGCCGCGGGAGGCAGCTCGGACCGGCTGGGGCTTTGGATGGATGGATGGAGGGACCCGAACCGGACCGGGACGCTCCTCAGAGCGCGTCTGGGCTGGGGTGGACGGATGGAGGGATGGGCGGGTGCAGCAGCAGCAGCTCCGGACGGTGCATCCCGCTGCTCCCGTCGGCTCCCCCCGTTCCCAGGGCCGGCTTCCCTGGGAAAATCCTGGGATCAACCCCACCAACCTTAGCCCAGCCTTGGCGTGGGGACGAGGATGGTGAGAAGGAGACACGGCCGTGGCCTAAACCTGCTGCAGAGGTGCGTTCGGACTCCACCTCCAGCTGCATCACCCTCGACGGGTCAGGGGCAAGCACCCAAAACGTTCTCAGTCCAACAAGGCTGAGAAAGGACCCACGAGGTGATGCCCTGCCCCTTGTCCTTGGGGCTGGGACAAATTTCCCGTGTCATTTATAAATATCCTGGGAAGTAGAAGTGCCTTTTCCCTTGGGATCTGCCCCGCTTGGGAATCAGGGAGGATTCGAGGAGGATTAATTCAGGAAAATTCACTGTCCGCATCACCTATTACCCTGGGACAGACCCTGCGCCTTGGGAGCAGCAGGGAAACTGAGGCAGAGTTTGGAGCCCACGTCCCCAGCACAGTGATTCCTCCACCATCAGAGATGAGGGGACGTCGGGGTAGGGCCATTCCATGCACGTCCCCGGGCACCCCGCCAGCACCGCTGCCTCCTCCAGCCCGGTGTCATCAGCGCCTGGGCCTGTTCCAAGCCTGGCTGTGGGATCCGGACGGGGTGACCTTTCCGTCTGGCGCGGGAGCGCTCCCGGCTTCCCGTCCCGTCCCGCGTGGGTGGCTCCCACTGGCACCCTCCGCTCCGGCCGGAGCCGCGCGGGACATGGGCTATTTTGAAGGCTGGTGTGTTGGCCTTGGCAGGCAGCACCCGTTTGGCTCCCGGCTGGTTTCCAGCCCCGCTACATTTTTGGCTGAGGGGGATGTTGGTCCCCAGACCCGTTCCACTGGCACTTGGCTCAAAATCCCCAAACCAGCTCCCAGTGATGGTGTTTCTGTCCCTTCCCCGTTGCCAGGAGAGTGGTGGGGCTCAGTGGTGCCTTATGGGCTGTGCCACTCGGGGTGCAGGGCAGCTCGGGCTCCCCCAAACCCCAAGATTTGGGGGCTGGAAGGGCCTCAAGAGGGAGCTCAAAGCTTTCAAGCTGCTGACCTGGAGCTTGCAGGGAGCAGCCAGGCAGACCCACAGGGTCTGGGCAACCCTTGTGCCCAAAGAGGGGGTTCACTGCCATGGCTGGACACGGCTCTGAGCCAGGCCAAGCCCCTGGGCAGCCCGAGGGGAAGTGGGGGGACAGGGCAGGGTGGTCCCACACCCAGGCAGGCAAAGGGCCACCCTGAGTGTCCCCAACCCCAGCCCAGGGCAGGATGGGGCACCTAGATGCGTTGTGCCCCATTGGACTCTGTGATGCCGCTCTACCGATGCTCTCACACTTCTGCTCTCCCTCCCACCTCCTCTTCAGGATCAATTAAGATTATGAGCAGGGCTAATTAACAGGATGCTAATTGCACTCTGTAAATCATGAGCTTTAAAAGCAGCTCTAAGAAAGATGCCGTGTCCTTCCCACCAGTGCAGTCGGTATTGAAAGACTCGTCCAGAGAGTTCCCATCCCTCCAACCCCTCTTCCCAAGCTCCCAGCGCTGGGACTGGGCCCCCGGTGTGGCTGGGATGGAAGGACATGTCTCTACCATGGCACTGGTGTGGGAGCTGATTTCCAGTGAGGCCTTGGTAACCCCGTTCCCACCTGCTGCCCTGGCAGCTCCACACACGTAATGGGAGCTTGGGAATTGCATCAGTTCCCCCATCGCTGCTGTAAACACGGGTGCTCCCGGCGGGAACCTCGCACCGAGTGGCTCCTGGACAGCTCTTCACTGCCCGACCATGGCCAGAGGGAGCAGGACCCCTGGCGCAGCCACCCGCCAAGGCACCCACACAAGGACAGGAGATGAGCAGGGGTATGAATTGGGCGTTGCCTTCTCCGGGGTGGATTTTGGGGTCAGGTTTGGATTTGGACCCAGAGCCGGGGCACATCAGCATCCCTTGAGTTCAGGTTCTGCTTCCCCCAGGGAAAACCACCTTCCGTGGGTCTGTCACTGTGTGACAGAGCAGCATCTGCCTCCCTTCGCTCTGCAGAGTCCACCTCAGGCCGTACTCATGGGCTTCAAGCTACAGGATCCACAGCCACCTGCATCCTCTGGTCCCTGCTTGAGATGCTCCAATGCAGAGCTGGTTCCCACCGCCTTCCCCCAGGGCTGGGAATGGGGATGATGCCAGGGAATCCCAGTGCTGGATTGTCCCAGGTGCCACCAGGGCCTGTCCCCCCTCTCTCAGTGCCAGGACACGGCGGTGTTTGGGTTTGCTGCTGCAGGCATTGAGCTGGGGCCGGTCACCAGCAGCGTGAGCTCTGTGTCCCCAGCACTTCCTCACTGCCTCCCTCGGGTTATGTCACTGTGGTTTGGTGGCTCCCGTGCAGCGTTCCAGGGCCACTCGCTGCAGGGTGGCCTCACTGGTGGCACGGGGACGGGCTGGGGGCAGGAGCAAGGGGCAGGCACCCGGGCAGGTCACTTCTTTTAGAACAGTGAGATATAAAACCAAGAGGGAGGGAGTTGGAGGTTTCCTTTTGGAGCGGCGAGGCGAGGGGGGGTGGGTGTGTGTTGTCGAGCTGATGAGGTTTCTTTGGCTGTGGTTTTGCTGAGCCCTCGGGGGCGCTGGGGACCGGGACCCCCAACCCTGTGGCCAAAGGGGGTGAGGGGGTCACCTGAAACCAAGGTAGGGGGATCTGGCATGGGACAAACGCAGAGCCTGGCTCTGAACCTGCGCCCAGGGCTCCCCATCTCAGCCCGAGCCTGAACCGCCCCGCGAGGGCACAGCACCCCCCCGGAACCCCCAAACTTCACCCCATCCCAGCCCCCCAAATTCCCACAAACTCATCCATGCCTCCCCCTGCTAAATCCCCATCCCAGTCCCCAGTTCCCAGCGTCTCATCCCTTCCCATCCCCACCACCTCACCCCACTCCAGCCCCTCAAAGACCCCCTTAATCGCCCCCCGCTTTCCCCCGAACCTTCCCCTCCGCCCCGCCCCAATTCCCGGCAGAGGCGGGGCTATGCAAATCACCCCTGCGGCGGCCGCCAATGGGGAGTGAGCCCGGCTGCGTTATGCAAATCTTCCGGCGGGATGGGCGGGGCTATGCAAATGTGGCCGGCGCGGCTCGGGCGGGCAGAGCGCGGCTCCGGGGACACGCGCAGGCACCGGACCGGGACCGGGACCGGGACCGGGACCCGCACCCGCACCCGCACCCGCACCCGGACCCGGACCCGACGGCGCTGGGGCCCCACCGGGGCCGGGCCGGCTCCGCGACAGCGCCGGTGGGGAGTTACCGAGGAGGAAGAGCCGGTGTCCAGGTGAGTGTCCCGGGGTGGGGAGTGGGGTCCCGGGCGCACCGAGGCGCGGCTACCCGCCGGTGCCGCCGCTACTGGGGAGACGGAGGGGGACAGCAGCCACCGATCTTCCCCCAGCCGCGTTCTTCTGCCCTGACCAGGATCCTCTCCGCGGCGGGCGGCCGCACACATCCCGCCGGCCGCCCCGTCGGGGCGCAGGGGCTGGGGGAGCGGTGCCGGCCCGGGGAGGTGCCGGTGCGGCCGGACCGGCGCCCCGCGGGCTGTTCTGGGCACGGCGGAGCCCCGTCCCCCGCCCCGCCGTCTAGGGATGGCGGGCTATAAAAAGCCTGTGGTTTGCGCCGCGCTCGGGGTTATTTTTACTCGTGTCTGTGCAGGGAGGAACGCCCGGGTTTAACCCAAAAGTGCAGCCTGGACGGCAGCCGCCCTGCCCCGGCCCCGCCGCCGCCTCCTCCCTGCCACCCCCGGGCCCGCCGAGGCTTTGGGGCGCTGGGGCTGAGCCCAGGGCGTGAGGGGAAACTGAGGCACGGCACTACCGGGCTGTTGGCTTGACGTGGAGGAAGTTGTAACGCTGCAGGGCCAGGGCCTGGTGCCACCGTGGCTTCGCTGGGGTGTCACACGGGTCTGGCAGCCACAGCACATGCTGAGCTGCATCCTGGCTCATTCCTGCTTCCGGTGGGGATGTGACCTGTCCACGGCTCTTGCCAGCGCATGGCACATCCAGCATGTCCCAGCTCATCTGTCCCCGCGGGGAGAGCAACATGGATTCTCTGCCAGATCCTCCTGCCCGCTGCAGCCGAGTCCTCATCCTTAGGGATTTACGCTTCTAATGAGAGAATGTTTCCCAGAGCTTCTGGCTCTGGAGATGGGTTCACAGGTGCTGAATTACCTGGTGGATGAGTGGGAAGGCAGGGACCTATTCCAGGGGCTCTGCTCCCTCCATCCACATCCCTTGGGACAGTGGGTACCAGTCTGGAAGGGAACGTCAGTGACCCAACCAGGGAGTCAGATCCTGGCCCTTTTCCATGCCTGGCTGCCAGCTGAACACATCACACACGGGTGATGTGCTGGGGAGCCCCATGGCAGCTTGGGGAGCAGGATTTGGGATGTAGATGCAGGCCTCAGGTTTGGTATAGGATGTCAAACACCTGAGCCTGGGTCACTGATGATATCTGGGTGCTGACACCTGGGAGAAGCATCCTAGCAGCGAGGAGGCCAGAGAGTCTGGCGTGCCACGCTGCCATGGGGATGCCCAGAAGGATAGAGGGGGAAATTAGTGTATTTAAGACCCTTGGATTTCCCTGCTCTTCACAAGAATTGCAGCAGGACTGTCAGGAGCAAACCATGTTTGTAAGCCATGACGCTCTAATGCCACAGGGATGGGCTCAGGCCAGCCATCAGCAACCTCTGGCTGCCCCCATCAAACCCTGCAGCAGCAGACAGGCATCATTTCCCGTATCAATGCCCAGCTGCAGCGTGAAGCAGCCCAGCCCTGCGGGAACAGCAAGTTTCTTCCCTTGGCTGCTGCCAGCAGCATTCCCAGCACCGAGAACAAAGGTGGTCTGAGCCTCGGACAGGGACTGTGTGTCCGTCCCTCTTCCCAAGGGCAAGAGCTGCCTCGGCTTTTGGGGACGTTTCTCTCCTTCCTCCTTCCACAGTCATTTTGGAACCGAAAAGCCTCCGCCCATCACTGCACTCCACCTGACGGCACCGGCCTGTGGCAACACCAGGCGCAGGGGGCACTTTCGGTCTGTGTCACCCCAAGCAGATGGAGCCAGGGCTGAATGGGGGCCGGGTCCCTGCAAGCTCACCCGAAGCCTGGATTTGGCTCTGGGAGAGCTCAGGGCACTGCCATGGCCAGGCCACATGCTGCGACGGGGATAGATAAATGAGTTATAGCTGGGGGTGATGCTTGTGAGATGAGGGAAGGTGGTTACCCTTGTCCTCAGCACCTGAGGTGCCCTCACTGCCTGCAGCACCCCATCTGCACTGAGCTCTCCTTTCCCCTGCTTCCCAGCAGGCTCCTCCTGCCTCCCCTGCTCCCCAGCTCTGGTTTGTACTGGTTAGCTGTTTAAACAACCTATAAAAAGCAGAAGGGCCTGTCAGCCCCCGGCAGAAACCCTGCTCAACTTTGACTTTTCCCTGCTCCGGGCTCGGGATGCTGCTCACACCACGAGATCCCAGCTCTGCTGTTCCCTGGGGACCAGTGAGAGCCATAGCCATGCCCCCAGTTTGGAGCAGGACAGCACCAGCCAGGATGGATGCGGCCCACGGTGGACCCAGCACCACGTGTCCATCCACAATGGATGGTCCTTAAAGCCCTGTTTCAAGCCCGTTGCCCTCCTGGTCCCAGTGATGCAGCATCTGGCCTGTCCTCCCCTGGGATTTCACTGCTCCTGGCTCAGATTTTCCCCTCCCAGCCAAGCTCACTTCTTCTCCCTGTAAAAGATGGGATGGAAACTCTTTCTCCCACTTTAATCATTGTTTTTCTCCAGAAAAATGCTTTCTGGAAGCTGCCAAATGCAAACAGTAAGTTCTTGCTGGCCGCTCTTTTCTGTCCCCATTCCTACCCAGCCACCCCCAGCTTTCAGATTTGCAACAAAAATCCCCCTAATTTGGTGAAAACAGCCTTTTTTTCCCCAGTTTGAGCACTTTGTCCCATGGGGATGGGAGAGGTGGCACTATGAAACTCTGGGAAGCCCAGAGCCCCTGGCCTGGTGGTTATTAGGGGAGCACTTGGACCCTGGAGCAGCAAAAACCCTCCCTTAATAACCCACCCACTTTGACTTCGGGATAGACCTAGTGAAATTAACATTTCTGGGATCATGCAGAGTTGGAAAGGGATGGAAAGGTGTTAAAGACAGCACCAGGACCCTCCAGTACCGCTCCAAGCATCCTGCATCGTGCTGGAGCTGCGGCATACGGAAAAACACATCGCTCTCAAGGGGTTCGCTTCCTCTCAGCTCATTAATGAGGAGCTGGGATTGGGAGTTCACCCACTCCGGTGGGATGCAAGTGACCCCTAAAGATGTGCAGCATCCGGGGGGTTCATTATAAACCCTGGGGCTGGGGGACACCTTGCTGTGGGTGCTGGCAAAGGGACAGTGGGGGCAAGGGGCTGTGCTGGGTGTGGAAGTGAGCCCGGTGCGTGTGAGTGAGCAGAGCCTGGGCTAAAGATAAGCACACGTGGGAGGAAGAGGAGGCCGGCGGGACACCAGGCAGCACCGGAGCCTCTGCCCGGCGCAGGCAGGGGAACGCATCTCCTCTCTGAAAGGCTTTGAGGGCTTGAGAGCTTTGCTGGCACTGGGGTTTGCTGGCATTGTTTGGAATGATGATGCTGAAGGGTCCTTCATCCCTCCAGCTGGGCCATGTCGTGGGTCCCCATCACTGCAATGCTCACAAGGAGCTGTTTGTGTGAGGTGGGACCCGCTGGAGGTGAATGTAATGAGAGGCTGGAGGGTTTCTCCAGGGTTTCTGGGGAGTTTCTCCAGGGCAAGCGCTCCAACCCTGCTCCCTCTCACTCAGGGGGACAGCCATGAGCCCTCTCTGGATGCCAGCTCTTTATAGGAGCCAGGCTACTCCATGAGGACAGGGCTGGATGATGCCACCGCGCTGGACCACAGGATGGAGGTGGCATCACTGTGCCCGTCACCACAGGCTGTGATAATCGCCTGCAGCCATAATGCTGCTTATCGCCTTATCACCTGGCGCAGCAATTAAAATCCAAAGTGAAATTTCCCCCTTCCCTCCCAGCCCTTAATACTCATCCATGGGGAACTGAGCGCTGGTGCCCTGCCGCACTGCGGTGGCCAAAGCACCACAACCTACGAGGCTGTAACTCATAGAGCATCCCAGCCCTGCCTGCATCCGCGCCCAGCCCTGCGCCTGTCCGGCAGGACCCCGGCACATGGCATGGTGCTGGTGGCATCAGTGGCCTGGCCACGCATGTCCCCACAGGTCCCAGGAGCAGCGGTGTCATAAGGAGCTGTGCGGGGACGCGGCTGATGAAACCGCCCCACGTGTTGCACGAGGCCTCAGATGGTTTCCCTGTGGTGAACGTGCTGCTGCTTCCTCCTGCCTCGCACCCCTGCCTGCTATTCTGGGCTGGGGCCCCTGCAGCATCGCCCCGCATGTGCTGGTACCCACCCAGAACCCTCACAGTATCACCCCAAGGGTCCTGGTACCCCCCACCAAGCACCCTGCCTGGGCAGATGTGGCTCCTCCAGGGCTCAGAGCCATGCTGATACCTGAGGTGGCTGCTGCCCGCTGTCCCCTGCCCTGGAGCAGCTCAGATGGGTGGACATGGCCAGGCTGGGGCCACGGAGGGACTTGTAAGATAAGCCCCATTGCAGGGACCATCTGCCTCCGCACTCCACATACAGCTAGAAACCAGGGTGCTGGAGCAGGGCAACAGGGTGCCATAGCATCCAAGGAGCTGGGGGTGCTGGGTCCAGCCAAGGGGGAGTGTTTTATGGCCCTGCTGTAGCTGGGGGGACTCATCCTCCTCTCCCCAGCACCCTGGAGCCTTTAAAGATGCCCCCTGGGTGAGGCTGTGCAGGGAAGCAGGTGAGCATCCCCTGACCTGTCACAAACTCAGCTGCAAGCTGGAGCCCCCCCAGGGAACAGCTCCTCTTTCTGCACCCCAAATTCCAGATCATGGCATAGGGATGGGCAGGCGAGAGCCGACCCCTCCGGGCATCCCCAGCCATACACATGGGAGTGCCCTGACACGACGCTGCAGGTGCCGCTGCCGGGATGGTCGGAGCAGCCCTGGCCCTGCACCAGCAGCAATCGTTGGGAAAACCTCTGCCTTTCCACTAGGGAATCGTTGTCTCTTTCCGGCGGGGCCGGGGTGGTCTCGGCACCCCCTGTACCTTGGTGCCGTGCGTGGGCCCCGGGACACAGGGTGGCAGCGGGGCCGTGGGAAAGGCAGCACAATTTCCTTCCATAAATTAAAATTAGTTGTGATCAGCTAAATATAGAGGCTGAGCAAGATGGTAAATGGCAACAAGGGGGAAGCGGGACAAGCTGGGGCATGGTGGGAGCAAAGGGCTGGCTGGTCCCCAACCTGCATCCCCAGGGTGCATCCCTCTGGTGGGGGAGCTGCTGCACAAGCTTGGGGGGCTCTAGAGGCACTTGAGGTCTCCAGGGAGCCACAGAACAGAGCTCCCAGCCCCACCAGCTTCCCAGCTTGGCTCTTGCGCCATGGCCATGGCTTGGGGACAGTGGGGACCGAGCTGGGCCAGGTCTGCACCCAAATTAGGTGGGTCCCATTGGGAGCATCTTGATGCCACCCATAGCTCTGCACCGGGCTGCAGTGGCACCGGGGCATTCCAGAGGGGTTTTGGGGTGACTGGTCCTGGGGGACAACAAGAGGAGCGAGAATTGGGTCCCTGTGGCAGCAAGGGAGGCGTCGGATAGGGGGGTATCACAGCACAGTGCTGGGCTGCAATGGGTGCTGGCACCCTGCAACCAGGGTGGGATGTGGGGTCTCCCAACCCCTCATCCTTCCCGCTGCTGGCTCACGTGGCCTGAAGAGGTGGGTGGTTTCGCTTTGCTGTCTCCTCGTACAGCCACTTCCTGACCTGCGAATGGCGGAGGCCAAATTTAGTCTGAAAACCCCAAATTTGAGCCTAAAAATAGCCCTTTTGTTTTATAGACCCTCCCCACAGCCAGCCCAGCCTCCCTTATAACCGCCCTCCCCATCCCACGGCCTGCCGTGAGCAGCATCAGTGCATGGGGTGAGCTCGGAGCAGCCCCCACGGCTTCGGGCGGGGGATTGGGGATGCAAAGGCTGATCCCATGCTCCCGCCAAGGGACTTGGCATCGCAGCACCGTGGCATTCCGGCCAGCACGGGCAGGTCCCCGGGGCCGGTGTGTGGGGTGGTGGAGCCGGGGCGGTGGAACCGCCTGGGCAGAGCTATCGGGTTTTTCCTCCTTTTGCCCAGCAGAATTTCCTAATTTTTTGTATTTTTTAACATTTTCAGTTGTTGCTGGACCACAAAAAAGCCAAAATTTCCTCTGAAAACTCCTTTTTTTCCCAGCAAAACCCGTTTTTGGTGGCTGGAGGGGTGAGGAGACATGAGCGGTGGCCCCTGGCTGCTCGGGCTCAAGGGGCTTCTTGCTCTTTTCCAGCCCTCCCTGGAGTGCAGGAAGTGAAAATGGGCCGGAAAAAGATCCAGATCAGTCGGATATTGGATCAGCGGAACCGGCAGGTAGGAGCTGCGTGGCAACGAGTGGGGATGAGGGGGACAGGAAGCCACGAGGCCATGGAGGGAGGCAACGCCACTCAGCTCCCATCAGTGTTGGGTCCTCCAGAGGTGGAAGGGATTTGGGGAGCCACGAGAAGGGTTTGGGGCCGCATCCGGTGGTCCTGAGCACAGCATCCCATCCCCTTCCCTGCTCCGCAGGTGACCTTCACCAAGCGGAAGTTTGGGCTGATGAAGAAGGCGTATGAGCTGAGCGTGCTGTGCGACTGCGAGATCGCCCTCATCATCTTCAACAGCACCAACCGCCTCTTCCAGTACGCCAGCACCGACATGGACAAGGTGCTGCTCAAGTACACAGAGTACAGCGAGCCCCACGAGAGCCGCACCAACAGCGACATCCTCGAGGTAGCAGCAGGGGGCAGCTGGGGAGTCGGGGGGGGGCACAGGGCCCTGCTCACCACCCCGCTCCCCGCAGACACTGAAGCGCAAAGGGCTGGGGCTGGAGAGCCATGAGCTGGAGGTGGACGAGGGGCTGGATCCCGGGGAGAAGGCGCGAAGGCTGAGCGAGGGCATGGACTTGTCGGTGGCACGACCCAGGTTTTATGTGAGTCGCTGCTGTCCCCAAGGTCCCCAAGGTCCCCATCCCCTCCCTGCCCCTGACCTCTGCTTCGCCCTGCAGAGCCCAGCACCTCTGCCTGAGGCCGCCTATGGCAGCTCCCCACCAGCCACCAGCACGTCCCTGAGCAGCACCAGCACGTCCCCGCAGGGCCAGGGCCGCCCGCCCGCCTTCAAACCAGCACCACCGAAGCCACCAGGACGCTCCCCAGGGCCATTGCCCCCAGGTAGGCTCAGATCCATCACCCAGGGATGCTGCAGGGAGAAAGACATTGCCATGGGCACCCCGTCCCCACCGTGGGCACCACATCCCCACCATGGGCACCGTGTCATCGCCAGCCCCATGGGGATTTTCCCATCCAGGCACCACATGCAAAGCTCCTCTTACAGCATCTCCTGGGGACTTACCAGGAGCGGGGCTGCGGTGGGTGTGTGGGCAGGGAGCTGTGGAAACACCGGCCCCTGCCTCCCTCCAGATGCTTCCTGCATCCCACCGGCACCCAGCACCCTGCAGCCTGCAGCCTCCCGTGTGGTAGGGCTCAGAGACAGCATGAGGGGCTCATTCTGCCCAGGGGATGGCACCGGACCAGGTGGTGACAGGGACATGGGTGCCTCCAGGGCCATGCAGCAGAAGAGCAGCCAGAAAAAGATGCTGGAGCTTGACCAGCAGAACCCCCCGGGTGGGTGCGAGGTGGTATGAGGGGATCTGGGTGATATTCTCAGCATGAAGCATCCCCATCTCCGTGGGGACAGCGTGGTGGCCTAAGGCTGACATCCCCATGCTGGAGGCACCCATTCTGGAGGCTGCTCCATGGGGAGCTGGGTGCTCCGTGGGGAGCTGGGTGCTCCCTGCAGCAGGGTCCAGCCAGGGGTGTCTGCAGGCTGCTGTAGCCCCAGGGCTGGACCCAGCCACCGTTTCCACTTGCAGCGTGTGGCCACTGCGGTGCCGTAGCTCAGGAAGTGGGTTTGCCGGAGTGCGGCACCGTGCAGGCACGCAAGGCAGTGAGGGCACCAGGGCCACAGCCATGGGGACCCCACATCCCTCGGGGTCACCCCATGCATCCTCCTATCCCTCTGTCCATCAGGTATCGGCTACCCCCTCTTCCCTGCTGGCAGCCTGAACCGGGCCCTGGCCACCAAGACTCCCCCCCCGTTGTACCTGGGGGCCGAAGGCCGGTGCGGGGAATCCCACAGCAGCTTGGTGAGCAGCCGGAGCAGTGGCACCTCCACGGTGAGTGCCATGGGGGGGACACCAGCTCTGTGGTACCTGCTGCCTGGGCTGCCACGTGGGCACAGTGTGGCCCCACCACTGGGAAGGAGGTTGGGAAGGAGTGATGCTGCATTATAGGTTCCCCAAGGGGCTGGCAGCACGAAGCTTCATGTGGGGCACCCGCTTTCCCACAGCGACCACTGTACCCTGCTCTGCAGACCCTGAGCCCTGTGCTCACCCCAGGCAGCTCCAGCATCCCAAGCCACGGCCTCACCAGTTTCCCCTTCCTCACCCCAGCCCAAGCAGGTAAGTCCTGGCCCCTCAGCCCCAGGACAGCGCGGCCCCCCCCCCGGTAGACCCCCCCTGCTCACTCTTGGCCTCCTGCTCAGCAGAGTTTGGGGCTGGGGAGGCCCCACCACCCTCCGGTTTCCTGCAGCCTGGCCCCACAGCATGGCAGCACCCACGGGACATGGCAGCACTGGGGTAAGGATGGGGGACAGCCACAGGGTGGGAGACATGGGTTGGGGACGAATCTGTTCATGGGGAGCTGCTGCACCCATGAGTACCACCTCCCAGCCATGGGTGATGCCAGCACCCAAGGCACAGCCCCTTCTCCCACCATGCTGGGGTCTGTCCAGCTTCACCTCAAAACTGGGGCAGATGGGGTCACCCCAGGAACCCCACCACCCGCCACTGTTGGCAGAGCCTATTTCCAACTGGATTTTCCCAGGGGGCCGGGTCCCCATGTCCCTCCCAGTCACACACTGGGCTCCCAGTAGTGCCCGGCTGGGCAGAGCTGGTACGTGAGGTGAGTTTAGGGGTTCTCAGCCCCTGGAGGGAGAACAAGACGGGGAGCTCGGCCTCTCCCCACCCCGCACACCTCGGCAGGGGTTGCAGGGGGACCCGGCCTCACTCCTCCTCCCCTTACCCAGGGTCAGCAGCCGGATTGTCCCTGCTGAAGAGCCGGCCCCCGGCGCCTCCCCGCAGCACCAAGCCATCAGCATCAAGTCAGAGCGGGTCTCCCCGGGGCTGGGCTGCCCCTCGGGCACCCCGCAGCCCCCCCCCGCCAGCCTGGCCTCCCTGAGCGAAGCCTCCCGAGGCCCCGGAGACCACCAGCCACGGGACGACTATGCCAAGGGGTACCCGTACCCCCTGGGCCCCCCCCGGCCGCTGCCCGAGGAGCAGAGGGTCCCCATCCCCATGCGGCGAGCACAGGCCATGGACACTTGGCAGAGATAGCGAGGCCGACGGGGTGCAGGGGAGGGGGCTGAGCCTGGGGGGGGAGCTCCCCACTTCATCCCCATCCTCAGACCCCCAGGAAGCCCTTTGCAGTGCTGCCGGGGGGGTCAGCGGTGCTTCAGGGCTTCCCGTGGGGTTTCATCCACCACCTAGGGGCTGCAGCTCCCAGCAAACCCCTTCCCCACCCCCGTGCCCCCCACAGGCCGCTGAGACCCCCCTTTCTGCAGCTCTGACCCCTCGCAGCCCTCTGCGAGGCCAGGACCCCGGGGGCGAGGAGCGCTGCCCCGGTCCCCTGTCCGGTGCCGGACACAGTGCATCCCTGCCGGTCCGTCTGTCCCTGCGCCAGCGAGTGGGAATGCCTGCGAAGTGCCACGGGGTGGCAGCAGGACTGAGAGCACCGGCAGCGGGTCCAACCCTGCACCCCCCCGGCCCAATCCTCCCCGCAGTGAGGCGGGAGGGAGGGAGGGATGGAGGCAGCCGGGGTGGTGGGTGCCGAACTCCAGCCCAGGGGCTCTTTTCTATTTATTATCTTCTCACCAATAAAGAACTGGGGGTCTCGGGGTGTCTGGTGTGAGCTTCTTGGGGCCAGGAAGCAGGCTAATGAGGTACCAGGTAATTACTGTCCCCAAGGCAAGAAGTGCCCCATGCTCTAACCCACTTCGGCTGAGCGTTGCTGTCTCCCGTGTCCCACCACCACCTCTCCACAGTCACCAACTAACAACGTGGGTGACAGCCAGGTCACCCCCAGCTCTAGCCAGGTCCCTGGGGCCCAGCCATGCCGTGCTCACCCCTCAGCTCCCTGGGACACCCCGAAAAGCTGCTCATTGGCTCTCAGTGATACTGCCTGATGCTGGAAGCGGGTGTGAGTAGGAGGAAAAACCCTTTATGTGCCCTTAAGGTGGACATCAGTGGTGGGTTATGTGGGGAGGGACCAGCCCCCCTGAGCTGTGTCTCTTACAGCTCAGGGCTGGGCTGGGGCCAGGGCTTTGGGGCTCTCTGTGTGTGGGGAGCATCCCCTGGGGCCTGTGGTGCACTGGCCATGGTCATGGCCATGGCCACACTGCTGAGAGGACGAGGAGGAGGGGGCCAGGCTTTGGCAGTGCCCATCGTCCCCTGGTTTTGGGGGGATGTGGGTCCACCCTAGCGCTGTGTGGGCACCCACAGGTTCAGATTGAGTGGGGATGGGGGGGTTCCTCTGCACCAGCCACTCTCCAGCGCTGAACTGGGCCCCTTCCTGCGGGGGGATTACTGGTGGCCAAGCCGTGAGATTAAAACATGGGCGGGAGATTAATCCTGGGAAGAGTTTGCCCCGTTTAATAGAGCGACATAAATACCAGCTGAGATTAGGGACTGTGTGGAGCCCCGGCAGCCCAGGGCTGGATCCAGCCTCAGCCCAGGTCCTCCCCCCGGCTGGCGGGTCCCCTCCTAGGCCACCCTTGGGGTTGGGAAGTGGCTTCTGCATGGAAAGAGGAGGTGAGACACCCGGTGAAAGTGTGGGGGCTGGGGTAAGAGACACTGATTGAATAGCAATGACTGCATGATTTATGGTTTGCATTATTGCATGGCTCATTTGAATATATGCTAATAAGGCTTTTCTCCTCGTTTTGTTTGTGAGATTTAGATTTGCTATGGCAACCCGCTGGCATGGAAGGAGCGCCAGGAAATGTCAGGGCGAGGTGAGCCCCGGAGAGGGGTTGGGGCTGCCGGGGACACTCACCGCATCCCACCGCGGGGACACGGGGACGGCTGGAGGGACCCTGGGGGCAGCGGCAGGAGACCCGGGAGCAGACTGGAGACATTCACCCCCCCCCAGCTGCCTGCAGGTCCAGTAACATCCCATTGTGACAGGCCCTCAACGGGGGTGGGGGGTGCCCTGCAGTGCCCCCTGCTCTGCTTTGCTTTTGTAGGGAGGTCCCTCTGCCCCCAGCCTCATCCCCTGTCTACATGCGGATCATCCCTCCAGGGCAGCAAAGGTGGGGTGCCCCATTGCACTGCACCCAAAGCTGGCACCCAGTTTTGTTGCGGGGTGGGGTCAGCGCTCAGGGTGACACTGGGAAGAGAGAGAGTGTTCGCTCTGTGTTGCCCACCCATGCATCTACGGGGTCCTCATCCAAGGTGTAGGGGTCCGGGCCATCTCCCCACGTCTGTTTCACAGTGTCCCCTTCCCAGCTGGGCGGGGCTGCCCCAGTAAAGCCCAGTTACCTGCAGGCCCAGCATGGCGGGGAGCTGTGCTGCTCGGGGAGGGTGCTGGGCTCCAGCTCTCGGGGCTGCAGAGCCTGCGGGGCTTTGTCTCCTGGCCGGTGCCGGTATGTCTCCCGATGTCTGTGCTGTCGGGGGCTCTGCACCGCGATTTGGGGACTATGGACTTTGCAGTGAGGGTGCTCCCTTGCTGGGGAACAGGCGGATGGGTTGGTTTGGGGGGTACCATCCCCTCCCCAGAGTCGTAGGGGAGCAGCGCCCTGTCATCAGCAGCCCGGGGAGGGTGGGAGCTGATAGTCCGTGGTGCTACCTAGAGGACATCCCGCGTGGTGATGGGGTCCCCCTGCTGTCCCCCTCCAGGCGGCCTCGGGCCTGTCCCGGGCTGCTGGAGCCGGAGTAGGTTCGTCCCCTCGGAGCACCATGGAGCAGCCCCGGGAGGGTGGGCAGGGCCGAGGCCGCTCCGGGCTGTCGCGGTGGCCTCGGGGCTGGGAGCTCCCACCGAGGGTCGGCCTCTTCTCCCGGGATACCCGGAGGCGTTTCACACCTTGTAATGGGGCGGGAACGAGCCCCGGGCTGGAGGCGAGCGAGCACGGCCCCGGCCCTGAGGGGACGGGAGTGCCCGACTCCTTCTCGCCTCCCTGCCGCAGCAAACCGGGGCCGAGCCGGGCAGCGGGGGCTGCGTCCCCCAGTGTATCCTCCCCCAAACACCCACTTTGTTGTTTTGCAAAAGCCTTGAAATATTCATAGCGCTGCGCCGAGCGCCTCTTAATGAATTTTTGATCAAAACGGTATCAGGGAGCCAAAATACACCGCCTCCCCCCCCCAGCCCCCGCCGTGGAGGAAGGGGGACCAGCCTTGCCGATACCGGGGGTCTGAAGGAGCCGGGTCCGACCCCAGTACCTTTTACCCGGGGAGGCCCCGGCGGCGGGATGGGCAGCATGAATTTGGGGTGTCCAAAGTGCAGGCCCGGCCTCCTGCTGCACTCGGGGTCGGCAGGGGCCGGCCGGGCCACCGTGAAGCCCCAGTTGGACGGGAAGGGCGATGGGCGGCCGGGACAGCGCGTCTCGGCACCCCCCAGCCCCGCCGGGAGAAATATTCGTTGAGGAGGAAATGCATAAACGGAGCTCGTTAAGGTAGAGCACGGAGCCGGCGGCCGCCCCGGCAGCGCCGGGCCGGGGGCTGCCCATACCGCCGCAGGCAGTGCTGGTGGGGAGCACCGGGGTGGCACCGGGCACAGGCCCGGTCCCGGCCCCGGCCCCGCTCAGCGGATTGGTGTCTGCGGGGGTCCCCGTCCCGCCCTGGGCCGCATGTGGGGCGCAAACCCCGCGCGAAGCCGCTTTTGCAGCCAGCGATTTTTAACGCGCTCCGAAAATCTCGTTGCAGCGGAGAAGGGGGGCTGGGGGCCTCCGTTCTCGGCCACTTCGGACCTTGGCGGTGTAAACACGGGGGGGGATGGGGTTTTGATTAAATTTAAAAATTAACCGGTTTATGCTTAATTTCCACGGACTAATCCCGCATCGGCCGCGAGCGGGTGGCGCCCGCCGCCGCCTCTGCCCCACCCCCGAGGCTGGGGGGAAGGCAAGAGGACCCCCCTCAACCCCTTCCCCTCGGCTCCGGGTCTAGCCCCGCTCCCCCCCCAAACCCTGTGGGGTACCCCGAGCCCTGACGGTCCCCGGGTGGGGTCCGGATCCGGCCCTGCCTCCCGCTGCCCGTGAGGGGCCGCAGCCGCCGGGTCACCGGGATTATTATTATTATTATAATATATATTTTATTCCTTTTTATATAATAAAATTCCCGTTATTTTTAGGTTCTGCTGCCAGAGCCGCCCCCGCCCCGCGCCCCGCCCCCCCGCCCCAGCCCGGTGCATTCCCCCCAGCGCAGGGCTAACCTATCCTGCTCCCGACGCGAGGACGTCATTCCTTACGTAGGAAAATATGGAGAAAGCAAAGGGAAAAAAAAAAAAAAAAAGGGAAAAAAACCCCACATCGCATTTTCCCTCCTCTCTCCCATCTCCATTTCCAAAAGGGACAAAATGGATGTTTGGGCGGAATCCGCCTTTCCCCCTCTCCATGCCCGGCGGCGGCGGGTCGGGACTGCCCGGGCCCGGTCGGGGGGCTCCCGGCGTTGAAGCCCCGTGCAGACGTTATCTGTTTAACCCCACGTAAAGGCAACGTGATCGCGGGGGGCTCCGCTTCCCCCAGCCCTGGCAGTCCTCTCCGGGAGCCGCAGCCCCGGCTCCGCCGCGCTCCGCATCGCCTGGATGTCCCCGGGCTCCGCGTCCTGTCCGCTGCCGGTGCCGAGTCCCCCCAGCCCCCGCCCCGGAGGCTGCCGGTGTCCCGGCGGCTCCCGGCTCCCGCTGTCGCTAAGTCATTAATGGATGCAGATGTGCGGAGGGAGGTAAATAATCCCCCCCCACTCCCCTCCTTTTGTCGCTGGTTTTCCCTTTCCCTGCCCCGCACTGAACTCCCTGGGCCGGGGCAGCGGGCAGGAGCAGGCAGGAGCGGGCAGGAGCGGGCGGCTGCCGGTGCTGCCTGCCGGAGGGGCAGAGCTATGAGGGAACCGGCAGCAGCGCCGCTCCCCGCTCCCCCTCCTGCTTCTCCCAACTTGGAGGAAGTCTGCGAGGGGGGACCCCGCTCCTCTCCCCCCCGGCCTATTATTTTGGGGGGGTGGTGTGTGTGCTTTTTGCCTTCCCCCCCTCATCCTCTCCGGATTAGGGGCTGCGGGTCCCTGCAGCCCGGTGAGAGTGTAGGATGGGGGGCGAAGTGGCGGGGGGGGACGAGGCGTGGAAAGCTGCCCTCCCTCCGGCTCCCGCAGCGCCGGGAACAATGGCCACGGGCTCCGTGGGGACAATGCCCGGCGGAGCCGAGCTGCTTGGGTTGCAGGACACGTCCACCACCGCCTCGGCCACCCCGGGCCCCGGCCCCCCGCTCCCCCGGGGCAGGCACCCCCCGCTCCCCCGAGGCTGTGGGAAAACGCGTGGCCAGGGATGGGGACGGGAACGGGAACGGGGATGGGAGGGGTGTGGGGGGACACCAAACTTAGGGAAAAGTGTCCCCCACGCACCTCGGGGTCCGTCTCTGTCTCCTCCCGGCTTTGGGCACCCCCCACCCCGTCGAACCCGGCGGTTCCCTCTTGCCCATTCCGGCTCTTGCCGCAAACTCCAACCGGGTGCTCCCGACCGGGGATCAACAGGTCGATACCGGCCGGTCCCCAGGTGCGCGCTCCTCCTTCCCCCCCCCCCCCGGCCCCTCTTTTCCCAACCCTCCATCACTCTCTCTCCCCTTCCCCCCCCCCTCATTATTCCCGTTATCCCGGGGCAGCCTCCGTGCCCAAACGCCGGCATGTGCGAGGCAAACAGAGCGCGATTGTTCCGAGCCTGGGAACGCGCGGAGGGGGCGCGGGGGCCGCCGCCCGCCGCCCCCCGCCCGGCCCCCGCTCAGCCGCGATTGTGATGGAAATAGGCCTTTCCCCGCATGCTGTTGAACTTGATGTTGACTCCTTTTCTTTGGGGTTTCACATCTCCTCGGCCACTTGTTTTGTGGGAAAATTTTCTCCCGAGCTCCGGTGTGAAATTAATTAATCGGGGCCTCTAGATGGCAATGGGACACAAAAGGGGACAGCCCGGGGAAACTCCGGCAAACTCACAAAAGACACCCCCGGGGTTTAGAGCCCTGGGCCGGTCGGACCGACTGCCCTGCCCTGCCCGGTGCCCGAGGTAAGGGGCTGCCGGAGCCAAGTTTCGGGGTGTGCAGCTATTATTATTATTAATAATAATATTTTTAGAGAAGGTTTGAGGGGGAAAAAAAGGGGGATCCGGGGGCTTGGCGGTGCTGTGTCGGGGCGGTGTGTTGTGTCGGCATCCCCTCCCGTGCCCTCCCAGCACTGCGCTGGTGCGAGGCTCTAGCCCAGGCGCCAAGAAATAAAAAGTAAATAACATTAAAATTGAAATTCCCCACCAAAGGGCCGGGGCCGGACTCGTCATTTCGGGGCAATTTGGGGTTTTTTAATATATTAATTTTCTTGGTTTATTATTATTTATTATTGAAAAGTAACTGGGGTTGTTGCTGCGCTGAAGCGCCTGGTTCTGCCAGAGCGGGCACGGCGGCATTTCACGCCAAGTCCTTTCCCGAGCAGGGCAATCTCTGCCGTGCACGGGGGGAAACCGTTTCCCCCCGGTTTGAACCGGGAAAACAGGGGTTTGATTCCCAGTCATCCTCCTCGCCCTTCATTTCGGCGGGTGCCGCATCTGTCCGTGTCCTCCGACGGGTTTAACAGCGACCGAGGGGTGTGTATGTAAATTTAAACCCAGTTTTTCTTTTGAAGCACTTTGCAGGGCAGAATCTGATTGTTTTTTAGGGAGATCAATCTTTGCAAGATTCCCCTTTGCAAAGATTCTTCTTTGGGGGAATATTTCTGCACGGGAACAGGCCAAAAATACGGGCGTCAAATCCCCTCCCGCTCTTTGTTGCCACAACACCTTTGGGTGACAGCGGCTCTAGAAAGGAAATCATTTAAATCTGTTAAATCTTTAGTTTTCGCCCACATCGATATTTCCAGCCGGGCAGGAATTCGAATGGATTGAGGTGAGGGTTTGGGGACTCCTTTTCCTCAGGGTCTCCCCCCTCCTCTCCGGTATTGGTTGAATTGAGCTGTGAAGAGATGTACAGGGGAACGAGTTGTTGTATTTTAAATGCAAATAATTCCCAGCGACAACGTTGGATCAAACGGGGGGGAAAAAAAGGAGGGGGAAGAAAAAAAAAAAAAAAAAAAGGAAAAAAAAATGGGGCGAGAAAATTAAAAGAAAAAAAGGGGAAAAAATTTCGATGGGAGGGAAAAAAGAAAAAAGCTAAAAAATCCGCTTTCGAAGGGCTCTGGACCGGGCGAGCAGCTCCGCTGCCCCGGGAGCGGCGGCGGGTGCCCGGTGCGAGGCTCCGACGCCCACGGTGAGGGGGATCTGGGTCGTCCCCCGCCCGCTAAAACCAGCAAGCCATCCAGACAGCCAGACAGCCAGAGACAGATAGACAGACACCGCGTGTGGGGCTGTCCCTCCGCGGGGGTCTCCTCTATTTCTCCGGCAGCAGAGGCCGCGTCCCGGCTCGGCCCCGGCCGGGGCTCCGGATGGGTGCTACCCCTCCACAGTGGGTGAAAGGGACGGGCTTTGGGTTACCCTGTGCCCTGCCCGCCGGCGGGACCGGCCCAGGTTGGCCGGGCAAGGGATCCACCCCCTCCGCGGCCACCTCGACGGGAAAGTTGCTCCAAGTTGGAGCGATGGCGGCGGCGGCTCCTCCTTGACTAATCTTATCTCTCTTCCCTCCCCAGGTGGGCTCGGCAGAGCGGCGCCACGGGCACCGGCATACCGGGCGAGGCGGAGGTAACGGCGGCTTCCCCATCCTCTATTCCAAAGGCAGCCCCGGGATGCGGCCGGTTCTACCGGAGGGATGCAGAGCAGGTGCGCGACCTGCAGTTAGCGGCGTTACCAGTAACGGTGGGAAGTTACCGGGCTGGCGGGGAGCGGCATACCGCGGCATCCCTCGGGGCGATGGGAGAGCGGGGCCGGCATCGGCCGGGATACCCGGGCTCCGGTTCTCCTGTGAGAACCGGGGCTCCCGAGCAGAGCCCATCCGCGCTGCCTCCCGCTGAGGAGACCGGCGGTTCCTGCGGCGAGCGCCGTGCTCGCACCGGAGCCCAACATGGCTGCTGTAGTGAAGGTATTTGATTCACACGAGGGTGTAGGCGAAGGGGAGAAGGGGGGATGAGAGGCACCGGGACCGGAGGCAGCGCCCGCGGCCGCCGGGGCGAGAGCTACCGGCTGGCGACGACCCGGTAAGTGCCGGGGAGAAACGCGGCCGGGCGGGCCCCGTGGAGCCCCCGCAGCGGACACGCGTGGGGCGGCCGCCTTTCCCGCGTCAGTGCTGCCAGGCCTCTGCCGCGGCCCCTCGGGGGCAGCGAGCAGTGGGGTGCGGGCACCGGCAACCGGCGGGGGTGAACCGGGCCGCTGCAGCCCGCCCGGGCCCTGTGCGTCGGTCACCGGTGCCCGGGGGCGACAGGGAGTGGGGCCGGAGCCGATGCTGCGCCCCGGCCGCGCCGGTGCCCGAAGCGGCCCTTCCCCGAGCCGTGCCCGGGCCGCAGGGTGCTGGCGGGGCGGCGGCGAAGCTCCTCCGGTCCCGTTCGTTCCCTCGGCGGAGCGTTGGGCCGCGGTCGTTGTTGCGGTTTTACCCTTCGGGGAAGGAACGCGGCCGGGCCTTCCCGGGAAAGGAGCGATTCGATAACAGGACCCACCGGGGCGGCGGAGCGGGGCCGGGACCGGCTGGGCCTCGGGCGGTGTGGACGGCAGCGGGGCCGAGCCCACCGGGGCCGGCGCCTCCCCGGGGCCGGGCAGGAGAGGCATTTGGGAGCCCGGCCACGGAGGTAACGGCACCGTTTCGGGCCATGCGTGGTGCGGACCCCGGCAGGGGAGCGCGGGCGGCAGCTACCGAGGGTGTGCGGGGGGTACGATCCGTTAATTTGGCAACCGGCGGCTGCCTCGTTGGCACCATCTTCCTGCTCGGAACGCTTGACCGTGCCGCGGTGCATCGGAGCGACGGGAACGGCCGGGATGATAACGATAATAATTACTAGCGGTAATAATAATTAATTAGTGGCAGCTTGGAAAGAGAAGGACGGAAGAGGCACGACCCCGGCCGCGGCGGCGGTTCAGCACCACGGAGAGCGTCGGGGTCGGTGCCCGATGCCCGGTTCCCGGTGCCCGATGCCGGTGGGAACGCGCTCGCCCCGCTCCTTGAGGCCACCGCTTGCGGTGGGGACTCTGGCCAAGGGCTTCCCCGACTCGGGGACCCCCGGTAAGGGGCAGAAGGCTCCCGGAGAGCCCCCGGTGCTTGCGGGTTGGCATCTCTGCAAGCGCCGCCATGCATCACTCCCAGTACCTTCAAAGGCGGATATTTATATATGTGTATGATGTATATCATGTATTTTATATCTGTTTAGGTCCATACATATAAAAGGGCGGGTGTGGGCAGCGGGGGACGGGATGGACCCGTGCCTCCTCCTCGGAACCGGAGCGCTGTGAGCGGGAGCCGGGCCCCTTTGCCCGCCCCTACCCGCTGCTCCCGGTCCCCGCTGGAAGCGGAGCCCGCCCGGAGCTGCCCACAGCCGGGGCACCGGCACGACGCTGTGCCCGGGGCCGGGGCTACTGCTATACCCGGGCCACCGGTAAACCAACCGTTTCACTGGTAAACCAACCGTTTCACCAGAGCGAGGTGTGACGAGGCGGCCCCGGAAGGGCTGCGGAGCCCGGCGGGCCGGGGCAAGGCTGGGGGGCCCCGAGGGTGCGGAGGAAGCTGGAGAGAGCCCAGGGTGTCCTGCGCAGGGGTGCGTGTGCGCGGGTTCGTGTGAGGGGCCGTGAGGGTATCAGGACGAATGTGCCCATCGGTGTGAGCGCTCCTGCGGGATGTGTGTGCACCTTCGTGTGCTCCCGAGGGTGTGCACCGGTAGCCGGGCACCCCTGGGTGGGAGACTGCACACGGGGGTCACGGCAGTGCCCGCCGGTGCGTTCCCGGTGTGAGGCGGCTGCGGGTGCCGGGGAAAGCCCGCTGCCCCCCGCCCCTGGCCGGTGCGGCCTCGCCGTTGCCGGGAGAGAGGAGCGGATCTCCTGCACCGGGCAGAGCCAGCCGGGCCCGGCCCTGGGCGGCCGCACGGGGGGGACGTGGAGCTGGACCTCGGCACCGCGTCCCGGGCTCTGCCCCGCCGCCCCTCCGAGCCGCGGCCCCCCTTTGTCCCGGGCCTGAGGTGTCCCTCTCTGGTCTGGGGGCAGAGCAGAGGCCGGGCTGGTCGGGGAACCCTGTTACCTCCCGGCATGAGGGGGTGGTCCACACCGGTTTTTACACCCGAACAGCCGCAAAAAGCTTTGCAAGTGGGGCCCGTAAGTGCAGACTCGACGGGAGGGTCCGGCCGCCCCTCCCGCGGCAGCTTCCCCGCCCAGGACCCGTCGGGTTTAACCCCGACCTTTGCCGGGGGGGTGGCTGCGCCACAGCCTTGCCCGAGCGGGGTTACCCCCGGGGCACCGCCGCCTCCCCGACGGGGCGGGCCGGCCGCTGCGGGAGGCTGGGTGGGGAAAGGGGGCGGCCCGGGGCGAGCAGACGGGCCGGCCCCTGGGGACAGCGGCGGCCGTGGCGAATGGCGCTGCCCCCCCGAGGGGTGACCCCTGCCCCGGCCCCACGCCCGGCCTGTCCCAGCCCCGCCGCTCGGGCTTTGTCCCCGCCGGCCGCCCCGTCCCTCCTCCCGCCCTCCCCCGCCCTCCAGCCATCCCTCCGCCGCCGGCTCTGCCTCAACTTTAGTGGCAGGTCCCGGTGGCGCCGGAGAGCGGGAGAGGGACCCGCACCGGCACTGGCACCGAGCGGGATTATTCAGCCTCCATCCCGGCCCGAGCCTCCTCCCTACCCTGCCACAGCCTGGGAAGGATGCGGAGACCCGGAGCGACGGCGACCTCGGGCAGCACCGGCCCCAGCGGGGCGAGCAGGTACCCGCCTTCCCGGGACCCTTTCCCCGGCACCCCTTCCCCGGTAGCCTCCCCAGGTCCCTTCCCGGGCTCCCCTGTCCTCTCCCCGTCCTCGCTTGGGACTGGGGGCAGCCACTCCGCCGAGCTGCCGCACGGCTGGAGCCCCCTGTCTTGGGCAATTCCCCGGCAGCATCCCCCGCCGGTGCCCGGGACCGGTGCCCGGAGCCTCCCGGCCGGGGAGGAAGATCCCTGCGGACAAGGGCAGCCGAGGACGGGGCTGCCCGGGCGAGGCAAGGTGTCTCCCCCGCGAGGACATTCAGAGCCCGGACACCCACGATGTGCGGGTCTTTCCCGGGTGTGCAGGGCCCGGCTGCAGGGTGCGGGAGGAAGGGGAGGAAGAGTTGGGGGGCGCAGTGGAAACCCCGGGGGGGGCCTTTTTGGCTGTGCCTGTCCCTTCCCCAGCCACTCTCATGACTCAGCAGTTCCGTGCCAGTAATTTACAGTAATTATAAAGTGGGAGTGGGCTCTGGGCTGGGTTTGGGGGTGAATTTGGAGCTGGGAAGGAAGCAGGTCCCTGGGCCACAGGTGATGGGGATGGGTGCTGGGGGAGCATCCTGCCCTGCGATGGTCACCGGGCCATAGGGGTTGTGTGGAGCTGAGACTGCTTTAGGGTGCAGATCCTCTTTGGTGTGCAGACATCGAGCTGGGGCGCTTTGGTGGGCATCGGGGAGCGCCAGGGTTGTGTGTTGCATCCCAAGGTGCTGCGGCAGACTCCTGGTCTCCCACCCAAACCATTGGGGTTTCTTCATTATTGAGGGGACATGGATGCAGCCACCTTGTGAGGCTCCAGCATCGGAGCCAAACCACCCCCGGGTGCGCGGCGTGGCCGAGGCCCATTTTGTAAAGACCTGGGTTGGTTTTTCTCTTTGGTTATCTAGCTGTATGAGTGTATGTGATATCATAAAGCTAGAGAACCGAATGTAAAAACCCACTCGCTGTTCTCCGGGAGAAGAGCCCTGCCCTCCCGGCAGGATTGGGGCTCGGCAGCCGCCTTTTGGCCTTCCCAAAGCACTGGCCCCGGTGCCTTGGTGAGGGGGAGAGCGGCTGGAAGTCAAACGTGGCCGTGGAGTGGAAATTTCAGTGGGGTTTTGTCTGTAATCATTTTTATTGAGGCCCAGAGCTAGTGCCTGTGCTGGGGTGATTATTTGATTCCAACCTGGGGTTCCTCAGGCTGCCTACAAATCCAGAACCTTGGTTTTATGAATTTTTAGGGTTGTTTTTCTGCTGTGGTTTTAATTTCCATGTTGACAATTAAGCTCCTTGCACCGGGTGTGCCGGAGAGAAATGAAACAGGGCCAGCTCGGAAATAACCCCCAGAGAAACCCTGTTTATAACCAAGTAGAAGGAAAGTTGCTTAAATATATTACCACATGCAAATTGTAATTTAGCACAAACCCGTATCCAAGGCCGATTTATCTACTGGGGAAGAGAAATAAATCATCACCACTCGCTGGTTATTCTGCATCTGCAGAGAGATTGCAGCTTTGTTCTTTGGAGAGGGGGATTTGGGAGCATTGCTTTGAGGATACTCTGGTCTCGGCCTCCCCCTGGTCCTGCTGATGCTGGACCCAGCCCCGATGGCTGAGGCTGGAAGAAGGGAAGGCTGTAAGTGGTGACCCAATGGGCTGAGTGGTCCCCAGTTATTCCTGGGAAGCTCAGGGAAGGTTCTTAGGTGCATGATTGAGGTGCAGCGCGGAGCAGGCAGCAAGGAGGCCCCTCCATGACTGCAGAATCTGGCTCTGAGCTCTCGGGCATTCGGCAACGGTCAGTGGGGAGGTTTCAGGGATGGACCCAAGCACCCATGTGCTTAAACCGTCACAGGTCCTGACCATGCCGGGCCACCCGCTGCTCTCCCGCTGGAGGCAGGCACAGTGCGAGGTGCAGGGCACATCCACTCCCTATCACTTCTTGGGTCTTTGGTGCGTTGATTCCCTGGCTGGTTTGGTGTCAAGAAATGAGAAGGGAAAGAGCATCAGCTCCAAATGTTAAAAGCCCAAGGCCCCGATCCCTTGCTTCATCTGCACATCCTGGCTTCTATGTGGGGTTGTGCCTCTTCTTTCACCTGGTGTTGCTGGAGTCTGCAGCAGAGGAGGAATTTGGGGTGTGAGAGGCAGGGGTGCCCCTTCCTTCTTCTTGACATGTCTTGCTTTGTTCAGGCAGGAAAGAGGAAGGTTTCTTGTCCCAGATCTCAGTGATTCCTGGCACTGATCCTTTGCGGACACCCTGGGCTCACTCAATTTGTACCTTTTTCTGGTCAGGGAGGATGTGGGCTCTATATATATTGTGGGATAAAGCAGGAACAGCCCCAGTACACCCCAAAATACAGTGTGGGATAAAGAGGAGATGGTTCCTTGTACATCCTGTGCCCCATGGAGCTGCTCTGCCTGCAGCCTGGGGATCAGAGTGCAGGTGCTTTAGCTGTGGTGGTGCTGAGCTGGTGAGAGCCTTTGCTGCAGGGTCTGAAGGCACCAGCTTGTCTCCTTGGTGGAGACACAGGTCCCAGGGGGACTGATGCCACCCTGAGCTCTGCTTGCGGGGCCAGATGGATAGGGCATTGCACCAGGAGGAAGGAAAACCTTCTCCATTTCCTTGGTTATTTGCCCTCAGCATCTCCAAGGCACGGCAGGTTTCTGTCAGAGCAAGCTTCCCATGCCAGGCCCACTTACATGCCTTCAACCATCTCAGGCTCTCCAAGATCTGGACCAACCACGCATCCCATAGATTTGCGTGTGGGTTTAGGCAGGGTTTGGGCTGCCTGCACTGACCTGCCTGTGTTTCTGTAGCGTTGGAGGAAGCTGCTGGCTGGTGGGAGCAGCGTTGCAGCAGCAGCAATGAGGCCGCGTGGGGACAACCGGGAGGATGCGAAGCGTCGCCGTGCAGCAGTGGGAGGGATGCAGAGTGCACAGCGCAGGGAGCTGATGCTGTCCATCAATCCTGCCCTCACCACTCTTGGTCCCAAGTGTCCCAAGTGTACCCCAAAACACAGCACCACGGAGCCCAATATCCCGGCTGGGAGCAGCAGGAGAACCAGCGCAGGCTCCGCTGTGCTTGGGGAACCTTCTCCTCCCTCCTGACTACTTGTAAACCATTTAGCAAGGAATTTCTTAAAATAGGTTCCACTTTAAGGACTTATCTGCTGAATACCATTAATTTTCTGGGGTTCGTTAAAAGCAAACTTGGTATCATAGCAACTGAATCTATTCCAGGGAAGCAGCCAATTGCGCCATGCGGTGTGTGCAACCGAAGGAGAGAGAAAGGAGCCTTTCAGGTTTATTCTCGGGCTTGTGCCTTTGCAAGTGAAGTTTTAATTTCCAATGTTTTATTCCTTGCAGAATATTTTATCATTTCTCCCAGCAAATCTGCAGGGAAAGGAAAATCACCGCACTGGCAAATATTTGCCCAATTGCCTTTGTGATGTGCTGCCCGCAGGCAGAGGCAGTGGCAGGGGGATGTGGTGGGCGCTCAGGCTGGATGTGAGCTGGCAATTTGGCCTTGTGTTTGGGACAGCCAGAGTCATCCCTCGGGGATTGTCCCAGTCTGGAATTGATGCTGCCATCCCCTATGTTACCTTTGGGAGCGATGCCGAGCGTGGGCATCTCTGGATCCGGGACCGCCCAGTGGGATTGGGGGCTGCTGGTAAAGAGGATGCTAATCCCTGTCTCATTTCCACAGCCTTGCTAAAGAAATAGTCATTATTTTCCTTTTAATCCCATCTCTCTCCACTTTTCCATTAGGGCCTAAACTGCAATCTTGTTCCCAGGGGTTGTTACGCTGGGGATAATCCCAGGCGCTGCTGGGGTGCTTGGTCCAGCTACTTTGGAGCTGCTGGGCTGGTTTGGGGCTGGTGCCAGTGGGTCAGGGCTGAGCCCAGCCGGACCTGTGGGGCTCCAGCGCTGGTCCCTGGGAGAGGAGCCAGGCTGAGCATCCCGGTGCAAGCACAGCAAAACGAGTCAGGGACAATGGGGTGCTCCCTAAAACCCTGATCCTGCTGTGGAGATGGGCATAGAGAGCTCATGCCTGGCTTGGCTGTTGAGGTGCCGGCGTGTTGACTGTGTTGGCTCCGGTGATCAGGGTCTGATCCTGGGCTTGGTAGGGAGACAGAAGGAGCCCTTTGTGCTGTGGCTGGTGCAAGGGATGCAGGGAGCTGGGAGGATGCTGGGGTTTGGGGTGCCGAGAGGAGCCAGGAGGCTCCTTCCTCCCACTGTGAGCTGATGATTTCCCAACTTGATAGCAGGGAGGGGAAGAAAAAAAGTCATTTATGATAAAAAGTATCGCTTAAATAGACAGAAAGTGTAAAAAGCCCAGACAAAAACATATCCCCGAGCAGGAAAAAATGAAAACCAGTGATGTGCTTCACTTTAGGCCGTTTAAAAATAACCGTTGAAGAGGCAACAGTAAATAACAATTCCTGCCCATCAGGTCCATGTCACTTCGCCAACGGGTGGCGAAGCTCCCGTTTATTTACCAGAGCTGGCGCAGGGTGGTCTGAACGGCTCCTCAGCTGCTCATTTCTATGGATGTCGTGCTGGAGTCTCCAACCTGGATAAATTGGGTGCCAGTGGTGGTGTCCCCCAGGCCCACACCTTGCACTGGAGCTTTGCTTTCTCTCTCTTTATTTATATAAATATATAAAAAATACTATATATATTTTAAATGGAGAAATCATTATTTACAGTTTAATATCTTCATGTTTCTATGGAAACTCCATCCCTGAGCTGGGTTAAGGAGTCAAAACCAACTGGGGAAATGGCAGTGTTTGAAAGCAAGCTGAGTGGGGTGGGTGCTTTTCTGTGCCGGGCTGCGGGGACTGGGGTAGTGCAGGATGCGGGGACCCGCTGCATGTTAGTGATGCTCAGGGTACCAAGGACATGCCTTTGGTGGCTGCGTTTTGTCACCCCTGCCAAAGCCAAACCCTCTGCCTGGGTTTCTTTGCAAGTGGCTTTTCAGGACCAACTAAGCAGCGTTCACCAAAGCCTCTCCCCTTCCCCACGCCAGGAAAGCCCCTCGAGGATTGGTGGTGCTTCAGTGGGTGAGGAATGGCCAAGTCCCCTTGCCGCGGGCACACGTGGGCATCACCCACCAGGGGAACGCGCTGCAGCCCCGAATGTAGGTCATGCACATATGTGCATCATCATGTACATATGTTGACTTCAAAGAGCTGGGGCTCATCCTCACTGATAACAAACCCGCGTGTGGCCGTTCAACAGATTTGCATTCATAACTGGCAAACACGAGGCACGTGTGTTATGTACCGGGGGGCTGGGGGGAACCCCCCGGCCTGGTGCTGGTGCTGGCACTCATGTGGAAAGAGCATGGTGGCGGCGGAGACCTTCTCCCCCTAATAGCTGGTGACAGGGACTTGCTAGTGGCGATGTCCCTGCGCCGGGCACGGAGCAAGGATGGAAGGTGTGCGGCGTCCCCGCTTTTGTCAGAAAGGATCCATCAGAGTAGCGGGGAAAGGTCAGCGGGAAAAGCAGGAGCAGGCCCTGAGGATGCTGTCCTGCCTGTCCGTCCTGCTGCGAACACCAGCCAGTGATGCCCCCCCTCTCCAAGGACAGCTTAAAAGAATAAGAAGTGTGGGTTTGGCCGTCTTTGCCTCCTAATTTTGCAGCCTTTGGGGGTGGTGTTTTCATGCTACCTCCGCTGCCACCAGAAATGTATTTATTTATTTTTAATGAAAAGCACGATCTCGGCGCTATTCCAGGGCTGGGCCTTGGCAAACAAGGGAAAATGGTGAGCATGGGGCTGGCGGGGGGAGGCAGAATGTTCCTGTGCCACTGTCACCAGCTTCGAGGACCATCATCTCCCCCGCGGTGGGACCCTCGGCTCCGCCGTCCCCATGGCTCCCTCAGAGGCTGAGCCCACACTTTCTCTGCCCTAATTCCCTGGGAAACCAGGCGAGGGCTGATCCTTGTGTGGCTGTTTATTGTTTTCTATAAATCTTGGATTTCTACAGAGCTGGAAGAGGATTTTTTTGGGGCAACTCACAGGCTCAATGTTAGGGGAAAACAAGGTGCGATGTGCCCAAACCACGCTGGGGAATCCCATCACTTCGTGTGTCAGGCAGGGGTTTAATGTGGATTATTTGCTCCTGGAGCATCCAATGGTGGTTGTGAAACCTGGGCATGGCCAGAGCCATGTTTGGGGTACTCAGGCTGGTGCTGGGGTGGTTGGGGTCCCCGTTGATCCCCACAGCCGGGTTGTGGAGGGGGATACAGCCACTGGCCGTGTGTCCCCTCTAGGTTTGCAAATCAGAGGCAGGCGCTGGTACCTTTTGGCTCATTTCTTATACCAAAATCAAAGCATCCAGATAAAAGGGAGAGACAGGAGGGGTCTGGGCTGGGGGCATTAACACGCCTCGGCTTCCTGGGGCATGGAAAACCTCCTTGGCTTCCCACATTTCTCCCCCCCCAGCTTCCAGAGCAAACTTTAGGGCTGCAAACCCTGCAGCAGCAGCAATGCATCACCCAGCGACGGGCACACGTGTGCTCCCACACAGCCCTGGGCTTGCACACGCGTGTGCACGCGCAGCCGGGCCGGAGCTGGGGCCGGCTGCTCCGGGAGACGGGGGTGCGAGTGGCATTTCAATGCGATCCAGGCGGGAACAATGAGGTGTGTTTTTAAGGGGCTGTTGAAAGGGGGGTTTTTGCTGAAGGCCTGAAAGGGCGGCAGGGGGGGAGGAGGGAGCCGGGCAGCCCCTCCATTAGCTCAGTGCAGCAGCGAGAACAGCTGTGAAAAGAGCCCAGGCCTTTTTCCCACGCCCAGAGGAGCGGAGCGAGGGAAGGAGCCCTCCCAGCGAGGTCAGATCCCATCACTAATATATACACAGGCTGTGCCCTCATTCACGTCACCCCGGCGCAGGTTTGTTTAAGGCACACACACACTGACACTAATTTCTCCTCGCCCTCACTCCCCCGCCCGGCCCCATTATGGTCCCCGCTGCATTAAACCCTCCCTGTGCCCCGACGGCGGCTGGTGGCACCGGGGGTTGGTTGGGGGGGGAAGGGTTCCCCCCCCCCATTCCCAACACCTGACCACAAGGTCAGGACGAGCTGCGGCGGTGGCAGCGATGGGCTCAGGCCAGCAGCTGCTGCGCCGGGGCCGGCACACAGGAATGCACCGCGGTGGCCGGGTCCTGCAGATGGGACCTGGCGGGGGTTGGACACCCGGGACTCAGCTGGTGCAGGAGAATGGGGGATGCTGAGCTTGATGGGGGGGGGTGGAATAACTCCCCTCCCCGCCGGTGCTGTGCATCCATGGGAGCGTGGTTGATTGATGCCGGCGGAGGTCTGGCCTCGTGGCTGCTTGTCGGGAGGATGGAGCTGTGGGTCTGTGCTGGCGCCACGATAAAGGGTGGGTTCAACACCTCCCCCTGCCCCAGTCTGCACTTTCCAGAATGATCCCAGTGCTCCGGTGCTGCTGGTGGGGTCCTGGTGATCCCAGCACATGCCCCAGCAGCCACCGGTGCAGGGAATGGGTGATGCCCTCCTGCCTGTCCCAGTGATGGCCTGACTCTCCCATGCAACAAGCCTGGGTCCAGGCAGCTCTGCCCCTGCCCTTGCTGCCACCATCCCTGTCCCCTGCACCCCCGGTGCTGGGGGGATGTTGCATGAGGCTGCTGTGGTGTGCAGGATGCTCACAAGGGGATATACAGGAGGTGATGGGGATGCTCCCCTCCTTCTTCCCATGCCAGGATGCCATGCAGCAGTTCCCTGTCCCCCCTCAACCCAACCAGGCATCTGCCAGAGACGGGCAGCAAATAAATCAGGTCTTGTTTATTCTCGTGCCTGGGCTTGGTGTGTGGGTTCATTTTAAAACATTCTGCCTTAAATTACAGCCTAATAAATCAACACCCACTTTAGCGATGCAGTGTGCACAAGGAATTTAAGTTGCCTCCATGGATCTTGGGCTCCACGAAGGCCGAGGGAGTGAGTTCCAGCAGGCTCCTGTCCTGGGACATGTGTGTGCATGGCCAGGACACTTGTGGGCATGTTTGGAACAAGCATGTGCGTGGCTGAGACGTGTGTCATGCCTGTGCATGGCCCGGTCATGCATGTGCATGGTTGTGCGTGGCCAGGACATGGGTGTACACAGCTGTGCATGGCTAGGATGCGTGGTAATGGCTGTGCATGGCTGGGACACGCATATTCATGGCCAGAACACACATGTGCATGGCTGTGTGTGGCAGGGATAGATGTTAGGGCAGGCGTGTGCTGTCAGCTGCCTCATGCAGGGCCTTGGGCAGCCTCGGAGCTAATTCCAGCCCCCTCAGCTCCCCTGACATGGGGTGTCTTTGGATTCCCCCCCCCCGAAGGTGACAATAAGGTTCCCCCATCCAGCCTCTGCCTGGCTGCCCTCTCCTCGCTTGCTCTGCCCCCACTAATGTCTTTCCCTGAGCATCCTCCTCCCCTTCACCCCTCCGCTCACACCTTTCACTTGTCTAATCCCCTTGTATTTGTCTGGGCTGCCTTCCAGGGCCACCCACCTCTTTATAGGGCCACTGCTAAGTAAACGCTGCCTTTGCTCTGCTAAACGGGGGCTCCTCCTCAGCACAGTTGGGGTTAGTGGGACCAGACCTTTTAATGTGCCGCTCGTCTTCCTCCGGGGCTGCCCTTCACCTCCTGCCACAGCACCCTCCATCCTCATCCTCTCCCTTTCCCGGGGATTCCAGGCACGCCGGGCTCTCGGGGCACCACAGCCCTGGGTGCCATCATTGCCTGTTCCTCCTAAAGCCACCCTTGGTGATGCCCAGGGACCTCATCCTCATCCTCCCCCTTCGCTTGCGTTGAGGCTGGTTTTATCCCTCCCCCTCCTCATCTCCCTTGCCAAGCCCTGACACTTGATGGCAGCCCATTCAAAATGCATGGGCTCCCCTTTCCAAGCGCCCCGGTCCTTTTGAACTAAAAGGATTTTCTCAGAGGCTAAGTTCAAATGTGTGGCCGTTATTTATTTATCAGCCCGCGATGTATTATTCATTTATTTAAAAATGTATGGCAGCTGGGAGCCCCGTGTTCCACCACCCCACGGACAGCCAGGGCCAGGTGGAGACAGCCCCTTGCTCCAGCCATAACCTGGCGCGGTGGCTGCCACCAGCCCAACGGCCTCACGCCTGATTTACCATGAACCCCAACCCCAGGGTGGGCTCAGGGCTGGAGCTGGTGCTTCGAGGGGATGCCAAGGACCTGCTGTGTCCCGGTGCTGCCTGTCGCTGGGGTTAGGTGCAGGGGGTTGGAGAAAAGTGGCTGTGCTCTGCTTTGCTCAGCACCACAGAGAAGAGAGGACACAGCCAGCCCTTCTGACATCTTCTTGTCCCCGCTTGACACAGGGCGGAAGGACCGAGTCCCCTCACCGGAGGAGCACAAAGGGTTAAGGATGCTTCCCTTCCCCACTAAACTCCCCACGTCCCCCTCCAGGAGCCCCCACCACCCTCTTTCTCTGCTGAGACACTCGCTAATTGAGACAGCTTCAGCTCCTGCCTCCCTCCTCTCCCCCTGGGGCTGAGCTGCCTCTTCCCAGGGGGAGCACATTGTCTGCTCCAGTGGGTTGATGTAATCCCTAAGCCTGAACAATACTTCCCCACCCCGCTCCCGTTGAAAGGGTATTAGTTGCCCAATGAGATAATTACTCCACAGGCCACCCTAATCATCCCATCCGCTCTCCCTACGGGCACTGAGCTGCCTGGCTCAGCCCCACAGCACCCAGGATGTGGGTTCGGGGTCCCCTGGGGTGATGCTGATGGAGATACTCATCCTATGTGGGCACCTGGCCTCCAAACACCAGCAGCAAAATCAACTGGGGAAGGAGACGTGCTGCTGAGATGCCACCTCCAGCCTCATGGCTGTTGTCACCTCAAAATGCCACCCATGTGTGGGGTGGGAGTGCTGGGATGCTGAGCCTGGGCTGGCAATGACACTGCCACCACGCTGATGAAGCACGGGTGGGATGAGCCTGCCCCAGCCTTGAGGATGGAGGGAACAGATTCCTGAATTGGTTTAACGGGAAAGAATCCCAGTTTTCAGCCCCACTTTGCACAAGGTTTGCGGCTGCCGGAGGGACCTTGTGCTTGCTCCTGTGGAGCGTGTGGAGCCATGTGGCACAGGCATGGTGTTAGCACGTAGCTGTGGGCACATGTGTGCACACACAATGCTGGCTGCTTGGCTGGGCTGAAATTCAGTGGTTTTCCCAGCTGGATGGTACCAGGGCTGGTTTTCCCTTCCCAGAGCTGCTAGGACGTGGTTGTTGTCTGCAGAGCTCCAGTGCCCCTTGTTTATCCAATGTGCTGGAATTGGGGATGACACAGGAAAAGGGACCTGTTCAGGGCTGCAAAAATTAAAGCCTAGCTCTTATTAATCCTGCTCTTTGTGGCTCTGGCTATGCCGAAGTCAGGGATTATCCCACTTGCCTTCCCGCACGCCAGTACAGCAGGAGCGAGGCAGCCGGAGAATTAATCTCCTGTAGGTTTTGCTGATCCCATTCTCAGGAATGGTTGGGGGGGTGGATGCAGAGGGGCTGTGGGAGCCGGAGCCAGGACACAGACCCACTGCCACCATGGGTTTGTGTTGGGTTTGGGGAGGGGAGGCGGCATTCAGCAGGATGCTCGCTGGGATGCTCACTGGGATGGATGCTCACCAGGATGCTTGCCAGGACCCAGGATGGGGTTGCAGTGGCAGGTCTGGCAGCCCCACGGTCACCAGGCTGCACCACCCTGAGTTCCCAGCAAGGACATTTTTCCCCTTGGGAATAGTGCCGGCAGCACAGGGGCCGTGCAAGGCCAATGCTGCGGTGAGGGCCGCTGCCCCGCTCCAGCCACCGCTCCTCCCCGGCCCTTTCTTGGCCGATCTCTTCTGACAAACACCAGTTCTTTCTGTGCCACAAAGTCCTTGTCCAGCCAAGCACACAAAGCGGATCCATTATCCGATGGGGGACAGAAAGGAGGGGCTGGGGGGGGGTGGCCGCCGCACAATGCGCACAAGTGGCGCGCGGGGCCGCCCCTATTGTGTCTGGGCAGGAAGGGCTGGGACCCCCAGTGCGGCTCCCTCAATGGCAGCATTGTGTCTGAGCCCCCCATCCCTTGGTGTGTCCCCTTGGTGTGTCCCCCCCCAGCTCCCACTGCTGTCTGGGGCAGTGCTGTCAACCCACCCTGTGTCCAGTCCTCTCTTGCCATCAGACACCCTCCGGAGTGCTGAGGGGGTTGAAGGGGCTGAGTTTTTGGGAGCAAAGTGAATGGGATGAGGGGTGCTCCCCCCAGGCAGGGCTGTGAACATGGGTGCTGGGGCCAGCAAGGGCTGAAGTCCGCATCTCCCCACCCTGTGGTTTTAGGTGATAAAAAAGCTGATCTGGGGCGGACCAAGGCATCCTGCACCAGCAGCAGGTGATGGGGATGGGGGTGATGACCAAGGGCTCATCTGGAGGGGCTTTGCTCCATCGCCCAACACAGAGAGGTTTTCCTCCCCACTGGCTCCCAGGAAGGTTTGGTTCCTCTCTCAATGCCATCCTGTCCTCAAAACCGGGTGCAGGATGCGGTCTGGGGTGCAACCCAAGGGGTGATGGAGCTGCTCAACCCTCTCTCTAGACCATGATGGAGAGATTGAACAGAAACCTGTCCCTAAGCAGGGACCCGTGACAGTATCCAGATCCCAGCAGTGGCCTCTGGGCATGCAGGGTTTGTGCTTAGATGAGGGTGTGGAAAGTTTGAGGTCCTCCGTGCCAGGAGAAACATTTAAAGCACCATCTTGGCCACATGGGCTGGGGGGGTGGCTCAGCGATGGGCAGAGTGGGATGGGTTTGGAGGTGACCACTGTGTCTTTGAAGGTGACAACTGCTAATTTGATTCTTTTGCAGAGGAGAAATTCCTGTGTTGCTTCGACCTCCACTGTCCGGTGGCATCCCTCACTGGGAACAGCGATGGGAAGCAGCCAGGCCAGTGTGCACCCTCACCATGGACATGAAAGGATGGAGCCCTCTGGGGTGCCACTGACTTGGTTTTCCTGCCTGTGGGAGCCACCAGGCCAGGATAATGCTGCTCCCAGCACCAGTTTGCAGCGACAAAGATGTACATGACTGTTGGGGATGGGCTGGTTTCACACATCCCTCCACAGCAAGCACAGCGCCTGCAGAGCCAGGCAAGGGAAGTGAGCTTCGCTGCCCCGAGGATGCTTGACACCCCTTCACCTCTCCTCCATGGGGTAAGTTTGGGCTTTTCTTGCTTTTCTCTCCTGGGTTTTCCCTGCAAAACCTCCCCCCCAGGCTCTCTCCAGCCCGGGATATGGGGAGACTATGGAGCAGGGCACCCGTGATAGCTCTGCATGCGGATGGACTGCCAGGCTGTGAAGTGCCACGTCTCACTGTTATGGGGGAAAAATCCCCGAGTTTTTATCCCCATAATTGACTTTTTCCCCCTATTTTCCCTTTTAAATCTTTTCTCTGTGACTCAAAACCATCCTTTTCTGTTTCTAAGGGGGAATGTTCCCCTCTCATCTCTCACTTTGCCCCCAGCCTCCCCCACCACCCACAGATCCTCCTGCTCTGCCCATCCAAACCCCAGTTTTCCTGCTGGCAGACATTGGATTTAGCTGCACAAGCACCTTCCAGCTCCTTGTGGGAACCTGTTTTGGGGTGATGGCTTCATCCCGGCCCCTCAGCCACAGCAGCATCACATCCCTGGGTGTCAGTCCAGGGAGGAAATCCACGTCCCCTGCGGGTCCTCACTCTCCCAGGTTCCTCCATGTGATGCTGAAGCTGTCTGAAACATTAGGAAAAATCACTTCCGCCTCTCCCAGGGTGAGCCTGGGCTGCCAGGATGCCCATCAGCAGCCCTCATGCTTAGGGGTGGTTTTCCAGCAGGGATTTGGTTCACCCCCAGATGCATGAGGGGGAGATGAGGAGTATTATCCCCATTTTCTACCTGAATGCCTGTGCAGGAGGGGTTTGGAGTATCTGCTTTTTGAGGGTGGATTTTCCTGCTGTTTTGCCTGCTGGCTGGCACCCCATAGGGAATGCAGGATGCATTCCTGTGGGATCACCTTCCAAAGATGGGTCTGGGATGCTCCCATCTCTGGAATAGGCACGGGGCCATATCAGTGCTGCTTTTTAGGGGACCACCATTGCACGTCACTCCCCATCTCCAGCTCTCTCCAGAAAGTACCTCTGGGGATGCTGATCCCGATATCAACCGTCAATCTCCCTCCACACGGAGACCAGCACCATCCCATCTGGAGACCCCAAGCTGCAGGGATGGAGTGGGGACCCCCAACCAAGGGCGGGACCCACTAATACCCCCAAATCATGACACCTCATAGCTTTGAACTGCCTTTCCCCATCCATTTTTGCTTCATTCCTTCTTTTAAACAGCCACCTCTTCCTCAAAGCAAAATGAATGGTGGTCAATGGGGCTCATTGGTGCCGGCACCCGCCACATCTCGGTGCCCGATGGGTGCCCCGAGCAGATGCTCGGCGCCGCAGGCGAAGCCGCCATCCTCCTCCTCCTCCTCACTCTAAGATGGCCGGCGGCCCCAAAATGGTGCTGAGCATGAGACGCCATCTGCAAGGCTGGTCCCACGCCCGCCGTGGCCTTTTTATGCAAAGGGGAATTAATTAGATTTGAATATGGTAATGAAGCCATCCAGGTCCCTTCTTTTCTTCAGGCTTTCTTCTCACCCCCGTCTCCGCCGCCCCTTAACCCTTCCCCCTCCGCTTTTTGCACCCAAAGCACCGCTCCTGCATCCTAATGAAAATCCTGGCTCGGCAATGCCATCGCCACCCCCTTTCCCACGTCGGGTTCCATCCATCCTGGGGATGCCAACAGCCGCAGCTCTGCCCCCGTGTGCCCATGTATCCCCCCAAAAGCCAGGTGCTCGCAGAGGCATGAGGGCAACCACCCAAAAGGAGAAGTGGGGTTTTGGTGGGCGATGGCTGCAGCGAGACATCAGTCCACAAGTAATTCCCCCAAAGCTGGGTTGGGTTTGAAGCTTCCCTGATCCTCGTATTCCCAATGTTGTCTTTTCTTTTTTGCTATGGGCTATAAGGGACTTGGTGTCCCCTGGGTGCTGCCCTTGGCTGCATAGGGATGGGTGAAGCTGCTTTAGGGGTATTTTGTAAGGAGAAGGAAAAGAATCACGAATCAAAGGAATTTTCCATGTTTGTGCCCAGAAAAGGAATTTTTTTAAACTGGGAATTAAAGCTTTTGCCATTCCCACATTTCTTACACGCATCCATCCACGTCACCCCAACCCAAAAGTGCTGGGTCTTGACGCACTGAGCAGAGAGCAGAAAACTCCTGGAAAGAAGGATTTGTGCAGGGGGAAAAAAAAATATCCCTGGAATAATTTTTATACGTCTATCTATATTTATAAGGAAACTCTTTCACTTTTTCCCCACTTAGCTCATAAAGCAAAAGAAGGAAATTGGGAATAGCTGCAGGAGCTCATCAGAAAAGCCCCCAGGCGCTTTGTGAGCAAGTTGCTGAGAATTGGAATTGGCTTCTTTAAAACATGTAGTATTTGCAACAGGGTCATTTCTGGTAAAAACTCTAATTGTATCAGCAAGCTGCTTCCATCTGAAACAAGGAAAAGGCCAAGATTATATATATACGGACATATATGGGGTGTGTATATATGTATATATAGTGGGGACCAGTTGCCAGGCTCTGCCTCATCCCAGAGCAGGCTCTGGCTCTCTCCTGAGATGCTCGTGGCATCTCCTGGGCTGTATTTCCCAGCTCAGCCTGTGCTGGCAGCCAGGGACCCAGCTTCATGGGGATGCCAGGATGCTCATCCCCACTGCAATGGTCCTGCCGACCCCTTCTGGGATGGCAGAGGGGAGAGAAAATACCCTGGAGAGAGGGAAAAGGAGCAGGGGAAAAGAGAAGGTGAGGAAGAGGAGGAAAATCTATAGAGCAGGGGAGGAAAGAAAGGAGTGACAGGGAGAGATATAACAGAAATGATGAAAACCATGGAAGGGAAAGGGGCAGAGTGGAAGCAAGAACAGGTAACAGAGAGGCTGATGGGCTGAGAGACAAATCAGGGAGTGGTGATAAAGCAGGAGATGGGCAGATAAGATAGAGAGGAGCCTCAGTAGCAGAGCACGAGGTAAAGTGTGGTGGCTGCGGAGCTGGTACCTGTGGGAGGATGCTCGAGGCTCTGCCTGGCTCAAGCCAGAGGCTGGACCAGGGAGGTGGCAAGGGTGGCAGTGATGTCCCCGCCAAACTGGCCAGACCCAAAGGTCTACAACCGCGTGAGCATCTCCAAATATCTCATTAGGCCTGGGAACCGGCCTGGCAGGGCAAGCAGCAGCCCCCATAGCAGGCAGTGGGGCTGTAAATCTCCCTCTTTTGGTGCGGGTGCTGCCAAAAGCCTCCAGCAGGATTTATCTCCCCTTCCCACTTTTCCTGCCTTCCTGCACTGCCACGTGGATCCCCCGCGGCAAGGGAAAACAAGCGAAGATGCTTCTTTTGTCTCTGCCGCGCGGCCCGCAGCAGCTCTCCAGCCCTAATCCACCTCCCTCCCGTCTCCCTTCCTATCTCTGCTGTGGAAGAAAATGGACAAACCTTTTCCTTGTTTTAATTGGGAAATAAAGAAGTCGGTGCCTGGGAGGAAGGAGGGATGGAGACACCCCAACAGTCCCACATAACCCCCATGGGTTTCACCTCCCTGAGCCCCTGCACGACACCCACCTCAGCTCACTGCTACTCGTTATTCCTGATCCCTCACAAGCCGTTCCTGCTCCTTCTGTGCAAAGTGAAATGATAGAACTAGAAGTGATGGATGCGCTGGTGAGAGCTTTGCACTGGGGGAGAGAGCGGAGGAAAAGGGGGGGAGGATGGAGAGAGCTTAAAAATTACAGTGGGAATTAGCAGGAGTCTAAGCTGTTGTTTGCGCTGCCCATTAGCAGCTGCCTATTTATCTGTCACCAGATCCTCGTGGCATCTATCCATCCATCTGGATCCTTGTCAGTCTGTCTGCCTATCTAATTATCTATTAGCATGGCAAAGCCCCCCTGACAGCAGTCCGGGCCAGGCAGACGTGAGCCCCCCATCAGCTGCCCTTCACCCTCACACCGATGCTTTTATGAATGTTCCCGACACAGGAGCAAAACCCCGCTCCTACCCCTCACAATACAATGTGTTATGGATGGGCAGGGAATGTTCTGCAAGGCTGTGGGATGCGGATGCGTTCAACAGCAATGCAGGAAAGCCAGGCTGGAGCAGGGAAATGCTGGGGTTTGCATGGAAGGGCTTGTCTGTAGGGTGTTGATTGTGTTGGGGTGTGTGTCCATGCCATGGTGTATGTGCATGCCACATGCTTTGGCTGCTCACAGATGCTCGATCTCACCCATGGGAAGCAATCCCGGAGGCCTCTCAAGTGCGGGCACTGCCATGGGCAGCGCCGGTGCCGGCGGCTCTTTGTGCCCGCGCCGCTGCGATGGGGTTTCTTTGTTCATGGTGCTGGGCAGGTTCCCCCTCCCCATGGCCACGGCCACCGAGGAGCAAATCAGCAGCGTTTGCATATTCAGAGCAGGTGGGGGCCCATATGCCCAAGATGCACCAGACAAAATTAGCCACCATAATCATAATCAAGTGTGCCGTTGTGCTGGGGGAAGGGCAGCCTGGCAGACAAGCCTGATAATTATGAAGCTCAGCATGTGCACAGCAGTTTTCCAACAATTATGCCTAGCTCAGCACGCCGGGAATGATGCTTGTTACAACCACCCTCCATCGCCCACCAGCAGCTCGCTCCCGGAGGGCTCTGCCAGCTTCGGCCCTTCCAAAGGGAAGGGAACATGAGGCTGGCGAGGAGCCGTGCTCAGATCCCATCCCACTGCCCTTCCCAATGCATCCAGCCCTTCACAAGCTGGTTTGTGGCTTGGTGACAGCCGTTGCTTGGGCATCTCCCTGTGTCCCAACCACCTTTCCATACCCTCCTCTTGCAGCTAACCCCTCATTTCCCACCTGGACTAAACCTACAGTGCCCAAAGCATCTCCAGAAACCATCTTCCCCAAGCCCCATCAGCATCCTGCTCTTCTTGCCCTGTATGGAGAACACCACCACCCCTTTGCACAAAGGAGTCCCATGCTCCAGCTTCACAAAACATCAGTTTCCATTAGGGTTTTTTCCATTTGGGTTTTTTCCCTCCTATTTCCTGGGAGGGAAAATTGCCTCCCAGGATTTTCCCTTCCCCATCCTTCTCCGCTCACCCCACTCTTTGCAGGGTGCATTATCTGCTCTGCAGGCCAGGGATGAGGGTGGTGGCAGGAGATGACAGTCCAGATTCATCTCCAGCCATCAGAGCTCCAGGGCTGGTGTCACGCAGCATTTCCCTGCACAAGCCCTGGGGAAAGGGAATGGGAATGGGAAGAAGCCACATGCCCACGAGGCCGACGGGAGACACTCTGCAGCGCAACAAGGACCAGCCCTGGCGCCGTGGCCTTGGGAAGAGGCAGCTCCAGGCTGCACAGACACAGGATGCTCCATGGCACCCTCCAACCTGCATCCAGTGGAAGAGGAGGAAAATCGATTAGTTTCCTCTTTTAAATGGGCTAGAAGCTGCTCTGGCTCCAGCCGGGTTGGGAATAGTGCTGGGAGATGCTTCTGTTTCCCCAGGGTGCCCCAGTGCAATGGGGATAAGGGAGATCAAGGCCGTAGCTGTTCCCCTGATGGATTGGTGATAAAGGAGCTCAGCACACATGGAAATCACCGCTCTGCTTTTCCCAGCATCCTTCCTACTCATTCCTATTCAGTGTTTGGGGGTCAGGATGGGCCAATCTCCCCCAAGCCCCATGGAAAACTCTGCTCGAAGCACAGCAGCTCTAGTGTTAAGCAGCCCAAAAGGGGGATTTTCCATGCAGGGAGGTTTGTGGACATTCCTGCCATCCCAGCTCCTTTCTGCCTGTTACCTCCCAGCTCGATTAACAGAAGGAAGCACCAAACCAGCATCAAAACACCCATCGGAACTGCAGGATTGCTCCACATCGTGCCAGGATCAGCCAGATCAACTCCAAACCAGAGGATTTATGAGAAGATGGTGGCAAAGCTGGGAAAGGAGCAGTTTGGTTCATTTGTCCTGAGGCATCTCCCAAAGTCCAGTGAAACAGCCCCAAAATTCAGTTTCTGCAGGACGGAGCAGCACGTGCCTTTGGGGATGGTACATGGGAGCAACTCCACATCGTTCAAGGGGAATTAGGGTCCCCAAAGATCCAGTCCGGATCCCTGTGTGTCCCCCGGATGTGGGGGTTTTGCTGGATTCTTTCCAGGCTGGTCTTTCCCCCAAGAAGCAGGGAAGGATGTGACCCTTGGCAATTCCCCATCACTCAGCATGTGATCAATGCCGAGAGGGTCTCACTCTTATCCATGTGGGAATAGCACCCGATTCAACTGACCAATTCCTGTGCAGCTGGAACATACGGGAATCAGCAAACCACCCTCCTTTTCCTTCCCCAGATGTTAAGGTTTTCCTGTTCAGTCCCTTCCTGAATAAAGACTTTTGCTTATATCATCTGCTTTGGAGCCTGGAATGCTGATGGAGCTTCCCAGGGACTCCAATGGGTCAGACCCTGAATCCCCCCCAACCCTGGGGGTACTGGTGCTGCTCCCATCCGCAGGACGGACCTTAAAATATTCTTTGCTGGAGCTTTGGAAAAGAGCTTTCGCTTGCTTTAATGGATGGAGGAACTGGACAGCGAGCAGAATCGCAGTGAAATCAATCAGTGTTGTGCTTCCATCCCAACAAAGTGGTTCGGGAGCAGAGCAGCTTTGCTTGGGAAGACTTGGGAAAAGCAGGAAAACCCCAGCACCTGTTTGCTTTTGAACAGGCTGTATTTTTGAAGGGAAAAACAACCAAGAAAATCTCCAAAAGCAAACTCGAAATGAAGCCGGGGCGCGTTGCTCACACACCACTCCCCCCCGTTGCTCACACACCCCACCGGGCTCCAGAGCAGCACCTCCGCAGCCCATCAATCCCGGCTGCCGGCTCTCGCAGCGGGGCCGGGGCGGGGGGAAGGTGACCGCCCGCCCCATAAATATCACCGGGGGCGCCGGGGCTGCGCGGGGCCGGCGGGCGCAGACAAAGCCCCATTGAGCTGCCGGCGGAGGCGCGACGGCGCAGCTGCCGCGGGGCGCGGGACGGGTCAAGGGCAGAGGTGGCCCCCGCCGGGGTTATTCCTCCCCCCCCGGCCCTTTTACTCATGGCCATAAGATCAATAAAGTTAACCAGGTATGTCCCTGCCCCTGGAGGGGGCGGGAGCAGCGGGTGCTGATGTGGGTCGTGCGGGAGGGGAAGCTGAGGCACGGCGCAAGAACCCAGCATTGCATCTGCTCCGAGGGGGCAGCGCTGGTGCTGTTATCCCTTGGGAACCCTTTTGTGAGTCTGTTTAATAACACATAGAAAGTGAAGCAGACTTGACAGCCTCAGCTCTGTGCTAGAGCAACCCCAGGACCATGCCAACACAGCCAGGATTCCCGTGCTCGCCTCAAATCATCTCGCATCCCTGCCTCAGGCCCAGTTCTCCCCATGCCAAGGGTTTCTCCATATGGATGGAGAACTAGAGCTTTTGACTGCACATGGGAGCTGCAGCAGGGGCAGCCCCTAACAGCCCCATCCACCCCCAGGACTGGGGAGTTCAATCCTGCTGCCACATAAACTTAGGGGTTTAGAATATTTTACTCCCTATTAAGCAATCCCTTAGCAACGCTTGTTTCCATGGCAAAGAGCAGAGAACCTCCATGCTGATGCTGAGCTTTGCCTTCAACTAGAATTCAGCTCATTTGAGTTGGGTGCTGCCCCTATAAGCCAAGTCCCCAGCACCCATGGGGGCTGCCCGCCCTCGGATGGACCATGGGTGCTTGTTCCAGGCTCCAGGCCAGGCTGGGGACACAAAGCAAGGGCAGCTTACCTGGGAGCAGCAGGTATGGAGCATGAAGAGCTGCTTCGTAAAGAAGGGGAACTTGGAGCATACCACACCCCCCCAAAAACCAATCTCCATCCCTACAACCCCAGCTCTGGAGCTCCTGGGTGTAAAGGCAGACCCCAGCTGCAGGGCAGCGCAGGCTTCCCATATTGCACCAAGGAGCCTTTCCTTGCTTCCCTGCATCTCCAAGCCCTAAGGAACGCCAGCAAATGAGATGCAGGTTACTGGAAGAGCACTGGGTGCTGGTGAGTGCTTCAGCACCAAACCGGACAGGGGAGGGGGGTTCTTTAGAGCCTGAATTATTGGGGACTGGCACCATTCAGCTTCATGTTCCCAAAGGACATGTGAGTCCCTTAAAAATTGGGATTCCTGCAGAAAATCTAGATGGAAAGGGTGTTTTTTGAGCTTCCCCAAAAATTCCCAGTGATGTTCTGTGCTTTGCTTGGCATTTTCAAAGAAATGGGTTTAATTCTGCTATCTTCCTCCTCAGTGGGGAAAAACTCCACTTGGGAGTGATAGCAGGTTCCTGGGACAGACCTTCCACAGGGAATTTCCCTTCAGGAATCACCCAGTGTCCTCATTTTCCACCCTAGAGTCCCAGATCAGCCTTTCTAGGGATGCGAGACCCTGGCAGACCTGGCATTGCCGGGTTTATCCCCCTCCCTCTCCCTGGGAGGAGGAAGGAAACTGCTCCAGTGAGAGCGAATCCTTGCCTTGAAGGAGCCTTAAAATCTCCTGAATTTGACAGCCCAAAATAGCCTATTTCTGCTTGTTTTCAAGTGTTCACCAGCCCTGATTTATTTACCCGGCTCCTTTGAATCCATCTCATGCTTTGAATCCCAAATCCTGAAGCAGAATGGAAGAAAACTTGCTTCTGTTATTTAGATGGTTTTGCCCTTGTTTAACTGGGGGGGGGGAGGGGGGGAACTGTTGTTTCTCCTCACTGAAAGGGTGTCCCCTGCATCAGTGGTCCTAGGGAGGGCTGAAAACCATCATGGCATTCTTGTAGCTGGGATTTCCAAGCATCTGGACCATGTGGCTGCTCCACATGGAGCATATCCCAGCCCTGGATATCCCTGTTTGTGGGGGGGCAGCTGCGGGTGAGCAGAGCCCAAGGGGATCCATGGGATGAGTTACTCAGCGGTGTGGGAGCGTTCGGCAGCAGAGTTGCTGGTGACACTCCCAACACCCCCCTCTCCCTGCTCCATGCCGGTGCCAGAGCCCATCCTTGTGGATGGAGAAGCCCCCAGAACATCCCTCCTCACCTTGGTCTTGTTTTGTGCCCAGGGGAGCACTGAGAAACAAACTGCAGATCTTTAAGATCCTTCCAACCCAACCTGTTCTACGATCCTGTGGGTTTTGGTGCAGAAGGACTCAGGTCAGGCATTCACAGGCATCTCCTGCTTGGGACCAGCATCTCTGGCACCGAGCACCTGGAATGATGGGCCCAAAACCTTCCTGAAGCTGGAGATGATGGGACAAAGGGCAGCAAGGGTGGATGTGGTTGTGGGGAGAAGATGGTGCCCCCCATCCTCCTCATCTCCCCAGCTCTCCCAAACCAGGCTCAGCTTTTCTCCTGCACACACACGTTTGCCTCTGCCACGCTGCTGGAGAAGGGGCGAAATGAATCCCTATGGAAATGTATGTAAATGAATTCCCTGCCTGGACACTCGAGCTGTTGGGAGCCCGGTGGGAGGAGGGAGCCTGGGACCCCGGGCACACAGATTCCTCCCTTACAGCCACATCTCATGAGGGTTATTCCTCTCAGCAGGGCTGAGCCCACACATTGCCCCAGGGTCACTCGTGGTCTTCCGCCACGTTGGAGCAGGGAGAAGACACCAGTGGCTCCTGCTGTGCCTTGGCAGAGGTTGGGATGAGCATCCGAATAGGATGCTTTTTGCCCCATAAGCCACAGGCCTTGGTCAGTTCAGGAGGGAAAAGAGAAACTTGGTCAGTTCATGAGGAAAAAGAGAAACTTGCAGAGCATTTAGTGAATAAGAAATCCTGGTTTTCCTGACCCAAAACACATCATAGTTTCTTAAACATACACTGTGTGCAGCAGCAGGATCAAGCCCTTCCCATTCCTGAGTGGTCTCACCCCATGAGATGGGGAAAGTAGGGGGTAGATGGGGACCTCCTCGGCTATATGGAGGCAGAGCAAGCACTGCAGTGAGCCCCAAGCTCCTGGGAATTGTGGGCAGCTCCTGTGTGCATTCCTGATCCCGTGAGGCAGCAACACAACTGCCCCTGAAAAGGGGAGTCTGGGGCACTGGCATCCACTGGGTAAGGCTCCTTTGCGATGGGGCACAGATGTGATATTGTCAGTGCAGAGAAAGGGTGTGGGAGATCCAGGGAAAGGGTTTGATGTGGGATTGTGGCGGGAAAGATTGGGTTCACAGGGAGCATGTCCATGCAGGGGACCCCTCTGGCAGCATCCCAGAGGAAGAGCCCAGCCAGGGTCTGGCAAAACCAGGCATAAAAGCATCGAGGAGGAGCATTCCCAGACCAATGTTCGTGCTGCAGCATCAGGCATCTCAGCATGTACAAAAGCACTCGCGTCCTCCCCTGCCCTGAGCTGGCATCTGTGTACATGGGTGGGGGACAGGTGGCCCCATGTGCAGCATCAAATCCCAGCCTGGTTTGTGTTGGAAGGGACCTTAAAGATCATCCAGTCCCAACCCCCTGCCACGGGCAGGGACACCTTCCATTAGAGCAGGTTGCTCCAAGCCCCTGTGTCCAACCTGGCCTTGAACACTGCCAGGGATGGGGCAGCCACAGCTTCTCTGGGCACCCTGTGCCAGCGCCTCAGCACCCTCACAGGGAAGAACTTCTGCCTCAGAGCTCATCTCAATCTCCCCTCTGGCAGGTTAAAGCTACCCTGAAGGAGTTGGTGTGCTCACGTCAGAGGGGCTCATGGAAAGGAGGGTTCCTGCACTGATTCCCCTCCCCACACAGGCCATAGAAGGAGCTGGACCTGAACCCGGAGCTGACGGAGCCCCTGCAGGGAATTGGTGCTGGGTGAGCCGCAGGAACAGGCACTTCTCGGGGATTTATGCCATGCAGCACTTGTCAGCACAGCTTTAGCACCCCATAAAGCAATGGCGAAGGCTGAACGTGAAGGGAGAACACAAGGATGCCCCAACTGGGCAATTAAGGAATGAATTCGGGCTCAGGCCCTGCAAAGCTCCATAAAGGAAAGGCTCGGGGAGCGTGGGGGGTGCAGCCATGGGAAGGTGGGGAAAATGCAGGAGGAGACTGGAAGGAGGGAAGGGGTGCATGCTCTGGTGCACTGTGGTAGCCCCATGCAGGCACAGCTAACAGCATGTATGTCTATCTGCAGGTATCCCACAGATGGGGCATTGGGACCCCCCCAAAACAACCAGCAGCAGCAAGGACGTGAGTGAAGAGCAATGACCTACGAGGGTCAGCAGGAGACCTGGCACAAAGCGTGGCTCTCGGTGAGGATGGTTTCAGGCATCCTGTGGGAATGGGGAGGGATGTGCGGAACCCCATGAGCCCCACAGCAGTGCCCAGGTCCCCCCAGAGCACTCACTGCTTTGGGAGCATCACCCTAAAGGTCTTGCAGGAGTTTTGCAGGACACAACGCCCTTTCCTGCATTTGTGGGAGCTCTTCTCCCCATTAGACACCAGCAGCGACGTGGGTTTTCCTGCTCCTGCTGTCACTTGCCCTCTTTCAAGATGTCCCATGGTGTCACCTCAAACTCCTGCCTGATCCTATTGCCGGAGATTGGAGCCAGAGCCCAAGGGACACACAAGGGGATGGGGACTGCAGTTGTAGGGATGGCAGAGATTGCTGGGACAAGGAGCTGGCATGAGGGTGACGCAATCACCTCCCGGCCCCGGTTCTCACCAGGCTGGGACTGGGCTCACACCAGTTTGTCTCATTAACAGGTGCCATAAGTGGATTCTGTGGGCTCCAGGTGACCCAGAGAGGCTGGAGAAAGGCCAAGGCTCAGCTGGAGACTTGGGCAGGATCCATGCGGGTGCCCTTCCCATGCCCAGGGTAAGGGTTGGCTCCCTCCTTTCCCACATAAACAGCCCCAAGGCTGGAGCCAGATGTGCCCAGGGGGTCCCCTGCCCCGCTGCCAAATGAGGGACCACGAGATGACATCTCAGGAAGCTGGAAGGACACAGAGCTGCTGCCACCAAACCCAAGGCATCGGGAGGATGAGATCTGCAGCTCAAGGAAAGGAGAAAATGCTCATGTGCATTAAAGGTGTTGCAAGCCCCCGGCCTGGTCTCCCTCATGCTGCTGGTGTTTGAGCAGAACTTCACCCTTTTCCTCCCAGGACCCCCCAAATCCCTGCGAGACCCAGTGTCTGGGGAATGTTTCCTTCCTGCTTGTGTCTCACCAGCCCTCTCCTTCTCTGTGGCAGAAGGCGAGGGGTGTCCTGAGGGGCCCCAGCGCTGGAGGGGGCCGTGTCCTGCCCCCATTGGGCTGGGGGGAGGCAGGAGCTGGGGTTTGGCCAGTGTGGGAACAGGCACGTCTCACCTCACCTTTGCTCCTGCCTCTCCTCATTCCCACCCCAGACCTGGGGACTGGGTCTGGCCCCACTTTGCTGGTCCATGGGGCTCCTGGGGGTGGCCCTGATGGGCGATGGGTGAGACAGGGTGGGAGAAACATGGACCCGGGAGGCACGAGCGGTGTTCCTGGTGGAGCAGACACCGGTTAAACACAGTGTGGGTGCAATGGGGCTGGGCCCATGGGTGCCTGGGAAAGACCTCACCAAAACCCTGCTCTGAACCCCCTGCACGCGCTTGCCCGCCCTCCACCGGCCCAGACACCCAAATATTGAGCCCTACATGAAATTCCTGTGGGGGAAAAGGCTGGGAAGGAGCCGGAGCACGTTTTGGAGGGAGCGTGGCAGTTTGTTATGCTAACCGAGGGGGGCTCCGCTCAGGGGATGTGTCGGAGAGGTCTGAAGAGCAAGGAGTTCACAGGCCCTCTCCTTTTGTCATGCTAAAAGTGCAACACAGAAAATATATACAGGCAGCTGCTCAATGGAGCATGAAATACAAGTGATTTCTCCGGGAGCCCTGGGTAATGCGATGCAGCCCGGACAATGCCCGGCGCCTTTGTGCAGAATGGGAAACTCAGGGGGGGAATGGGCACAGGCCAGCTCCTGGCATGCCAGCTGCCCCCAGCATCACCCAGGAGGTGGCAAGTCCCCAAGACCATCCTTGGCCATGGTCCTCATGAGGTCCCCTGGCTGCGGGAATGGCGGGATCTTGGTTGTCCAGGGCTCGGTTCCAGCTCGGTGGGTGCCATGTGGCTGCCAAGCCCCAGCCCTTCGGGGAAACATCCCGAAGGTGCATATGGGAACTGAGCTGGGTCTGGCACCCCCTCACCGGGTGCGGGACCGGGGGTCCCTGTTCATTGCACAGCTTTCCAGCAGCACCGACAAAGCTGTTGCGGCAGATCCCTTTGCTGATGCTAATTCGGGCATCGCGGCAGGAGCGGTGTAAAATCAGTCCTCAAAGGGGCTTTTGTGTCCTGGGGGAGAGCGACCAGGCTGGGGGTGCTCCGAGCATCCATCTTCCACCTTTCCCTCCTTTTTTTGTGTCTGAAAGCCGCTGCCATGGGGGCTGCGAGGATCCTGGGGCCCTGCATTCGTTACAGAGAGGCGCAGCCACTGGTTCGTGCAGACCCACAGCAAGGACTGGGAGGGGGGTCTGGGGGTCTGGGGGTCCTGGGGGGTGGCAGGACACAGGCAGTGAAGGTGATGGAGTGGGCTGCTTCCCTGATCCTGGCTTGGCAAGGAGCTGGGGGCACCCCGCAGCCAGGGCTGGGCAGCTCTGGGGGAACTGCAGGGGTTGTTCGGCATCACAGCCCGAGTTCAACCCCCACTTTGGCTCCTGGCTGGGGTTGGCATGAGGGACACATTGGGGGCTGCTTGCCCAGGCCGCACTGGGGGTGCCTGGCAGCGGAAGGGATGTGGTACCCCAAGTCTGGGTACCCCAGCTCGGGGGGATTCTCGGGGCACGGGCGGAAGCGACATCTAGTGGGAAGCGCATCCCGTCACCTGGGAGATGGATATCCATGGCAACCCCTGGGGGCCACCAGCACCCTGCCTGGATGAGGGGTACTCACCAGCACCCGCAGAGCCCCCCATCAGTGTGAGGTCCTCGCAGGGCTGCCACAGCCCTAAATAACCCCGAGCTCAGCAGAAATGCCTGCAGCCCCCCGCAGTGATGTGGGTGCCAGGATGAGCTGTGCACAGTGGGCTCTGCCCTGACCTCGTCCGTCTCCAGCTCCTCCAGTGCTCGCAGGGAGATGCATCGATGGGGGGATACAAGTAGGAGAGAAGCCCATTAATCTCACAAAGAAGACGTGGGCAAATGACATGGCAAGAGAGATGGCTACAGCCTGCTCCATGGCATCATGCAAGGGGATGGTCCTGGTTCAGCCAGTCCTGGGCCCAGGGTAGAGGACGATAGGGAGGCCACAGGGATCAAGCTGCTGCCACCCAAACCCCTGTGTTCTCCTTTGCCCCCAAAATGTAGTGCCCGGGGGCTGCATGCAGGGGTGGCTGTCGTAGAGCCTCAGCCCGAAGGGGCCCTTCAGATGCAAACCAGCCCCATGTGTGCACATATGCACAGAGGGGTTGTATTGAGGTTGTGGTAGTGGGGGGCTACAGGGGTGGCTTATGATAGAGCCAATGCAGCCGGCTCCAAGAAGTACCCGTCATCGGCCAAGGCCAAGCCTAACAGTGATGGTGGTAGCACCTCTGGGATAACACAGTTAAGAAGAGGGAAGAAAAGCTGCAATGGAAGACAGAAGTGAGAACATGTGAGAGAAACAGCCCTGCAGACTGGAGCAGAGGAGAAGTGTGAGGAGCCCTCACCTGAGGAGGAAGGAGCAGCAGAGACAACGTGTGATGAACTGATCACAACCCCCATTCCCTGTCCCTCTGCGTAGCTGGCAAGGAGGGGATAGAGACTTTGGGAGTAAAGTTGAGCCAAGGAAGTAGGGAGGAGTGAGGGGAAGGTGTCTTAAGATTTGCTTATGTTTCTCGTTACCCTACTCTGATTTGACTGGTAGTAAATTAAACTGATTTCCCCGAGTCGAGTCTGTTTTGCCCGTGATGGTAGCTGCTGCGTGATCTCCCTGCCCTTAGGTAGACACGGGAACCTTTCCTTGTATTTTCTCTCCCCTGCCCAGCTAAGGAGGAGAGTGACACAGCGGCTTTGGAGGGGCACAGGGCGTTTAGACCATATGATATGTATGACATCATGTATATGATGCATATATAGGATTTATGACACCCCCCACGGGGAGGCCCCGCTGGGGCTGAGCAGCCGGGACTCGAACCCGCACTGCCGGAGCCGCGCGGGGACCACAGCTCCCAGCAGGCAGCGCCCGCGGAACCGGGCGCCGCGGAGTGCCCGCCCCCCTCCCCGCTCCGCCTTCCCATTGGTCTATCAGCTGGCAATCAGAGGGAGGGCGGCCGCGGATTGGCCGGCGGGGGGCGGTGGCGGCGGGCAGGCTTCCTGCGGCCGCCTTTGCACTGACCCCAGCATGGTGAGAGCGGGGCGGGGGGCGCGGGGCCGGGGTGCCCGGGGGGTGCATGCTCAGGGGTACGTGCCTGGGAAGGCGCATGTCGGGGGGTGCACACCCGCTGAGTCCCAGGGGGTCGCTTGCCGGGGGGTGCCTGCTGGGGCTGTCCTATGGCAAGGACCGGCGCTGGGGGAAGCGGACTTGTGGGGGGCGTCCCGCAGCGCCCCCCGGCTCCGGGAGCCCCAGTGCTGGGTCAAGCCGTGCGGGTGTCCCCGGGCAGGCGGTGATGGGGGTGCAGGTGGTGGTGACCCTGCTGGCCGCCAGCCTCATGCAGAAGATGGCCCCGCACTGGTCCTTCGCTCGCTGGCTGCTCTGCAACGGCAGGTACGAGGCACATCCACCCCGTCCATCCCTCCCTGCTCGTCACCGTGGGGCCTTGGGACACCCGCTGACACCCCACTGCTCCCTTCCAGCCTGCACCGGTACAAGCACCCCTCGGATGAGGAGCTCTGCGCTCTGGCAGGGAAGCAGCGCCCCAAGGCCAAGCGGGACAGGTAGCTCAGCTCACGGCTCTGCCGGGCACGAGGGACTTACTGTTAGTTGTGCCAATGGAAGTCACCCCGGTGTGCTGCGGGGCTCCCCTGGCAGCGACAGCCTCAGCCGCAGATGGGCTTGGGGCTGGTGCTGGTGACAAGGAGCCCCAAGGTGGGGATGTGCCACCACGCAACAGGCTTTCGGCACCGTGGGACACAAGGGATAAGCCAGCTCTTTAACGGTCATCCCCAGCCTGGGTTTCCCTTGCAGGAGGATGAACGGCGTGATGGATGACAAGCCCCTCTCTGTGCCCCGGGACATCGACCTCCGCCTGGACGCCAGCCCCATCACTGCCGTGGATGCTCTTGGTAACCTCCCCCATGCACCCACTGCTCCCTCTGCATTGCCCTGGGCACGGGACCCCCTGTGGGTCCCCACAGCATGGTGACATGTCCCTCTGTCACACAGTGCTGCGTTATTTCCTGGACTACCAGTGGTTTGTGGACTTTGCTCTCTACTCCACTGCCGTGTATGTCTTCACTGAGGGCTACTACTGCCTGGTGGACCCCCAGAAGGAGATGAACATCGGGGTGCTCTGGTGCCTGCTGACAGTTGTCTTCTCCGTGTATCCTTCTTCTGACTTTTGGGGTGTGATTGTCACCACCCGCCAGCTCCAGGCTGCTGGTGGCAGGAGAGGGAACCCGCCAGCCTTGGCTTTTCCCCATTAAAAGCCAGTTGAGGTGGAATACTTCAGTTTATAAAGCACTCAGTGATGAGCTGTAAAGGTGCCCAATGAGAACCTTCCCGCAGAGAAGGTGGCAGTGGCCTAATGATGCAGATGCTTTATGATGTGCTAATGAGCAGAGGGGTCCTGCTGGTGTCGGGGAGGGTCCTGAAGCTCCTGATTTCCTTGACATCCTCCCCTCACACGCAGCAAGGTCTTCTTCATGGTGATGCGCCATTACTTCCGCTCAGAGGAGGGGGGCGAGCGCTCTGTCTGCCTCACCTTCGCCTTCTTCTTCCTCCTCCTCGCCATGGTGGCCCTGGTCATCCGTGAGGACTACCTGGAGTTCGGCCTGGAGCCCGGTGGGTGAAGGGGGCCGGGGAGAGGCGGGCGGGCAGTGGGGGGCTGCGGGCACCCCACTCATGGGGGTCACTCCCTGCAGCGCTGGCTGGAGTCAGCACCAACCTGGAGAGCATCCTGAAGCAGCGGGGCTGGGAGTGGACGTGAGTTGATGGGGAAATGGGGTTTCCAGGAGGTTGTGTGGAAGTTCTGGGGTGGGAACCCGTCCAGGGTTCACTGGGGATGGGGCTAACCCATTCTCTCCTGCATTACCTCTTCCTCTGCAGGCTGCCCGTCGCCAAGCTGGCCTTCAAGCTGGGGCTGGTGGCCCTGTGCTCCTTCCTGGGCGCCTGCCTGACCTTCCCGGGGCTGCGCCTGGCCCAGACACACCTCGATGCTCTCCGGATGGCGGCTGACAAGCCCCTGACCCAGTGGGTGAAACTTGCGGGTGGGGAAGGAGCCGGGGGGGGTCAGTGCTGGGCCCCCCCCAGCCCTGTGGCTGCAGAGCGCAGAGGTTTGGTGGTGGGAGAGGGTGGAGGGGCCATGGGTGAGGACCGGTCCCTGTCTGCAGAGGGATGGAGGGAACGGGGGGACTGGCTGGTCAGGGATGGCTTCGCTGCAGGGTCCTGCTCCACGGGAGTTTCCTGGCGCCCGTCCTCGTGGTGGTGATGTGGATCAAGCCCATCTCACGGGACTTCCTGCTCCACGCGCCCATGGGCAAGCAGACAGTGCAGATGTAAGTGTGGCACCAGCAGCAGGTCCAACCATGCCCCAGCATCCTTGTGTGAGGAGAAACTGAGGCACAGATGCCCAGGCCACCTCCTCCAACACCAAAGCGCCCCCGTCCTCCCCACCACCTCCTCTCCCATCAGCCATCTCTGGGGTGCAGGAAGGTTCTGGACCCCCAGATGTCCCTGACAGCCCCTTGCTCTTGGCCCAGCATGTCAGACTCTGCCTACAACACCGTGCGCCTCTGGACCGTCGTTGGCCTCTGCCTGCTGCGCTTGGCCGTCACCCGGCATCACCTCCAGGCGTACCTGGGCCTGGCCGAGCGCTGGGTGGAGCAGATGAGGAAGGAAGCCGGGCGCATCCCTGTCCTGGAGATCCAGCGCAAGGTCTGGATGTGGGAGTTGGGGTGGGAGCGAGGTCCTGCCACCGGCCTCCTGCTGATCCCCGCTGCCCACAGATCACAAGGATTTACTGCTATGTCTCCGTGGTCAGCCTGCAGTACCTGGGACCCATCATCCTCACCCTCCACTGCACGCTGCTCCTCAAGACACTGGGTAAGGAGGTGGTGGGATGTGGGAACATGGGGGGGGCTTAGAAGGGGCAGGATGAGACCTAGAAGTCATCCTCAAGCCATCAGCATCCCTAGGTTCTCAAATCGTGGTTTGCAGTTGGCATGAACATAATGCATGCAGCGAGTGTGCTGGGACTCGGCCACCAGCACATCTGTAGCATGGGGATGGGGCCGCAGCGCTGTCCCCTCTGTCACACAGGGCACCACTCGTGGGGGCTGTACCCGGAGCCCCCTCCCGTGCCCCCGGCAGTGGTGGCCCCGCGGCGCCCCGGTGGTGAGGACGTGCGCGCCGCGGTGGAGCAGGTCTCGGCTGTCATGGGCAGCATCTTCACCCCCCTCTTCTTCCGCGGGCTCTTCGCCTTCCTCACGTGGTGGGTGGCCGCCTGCCAGGTTGTCACCAGCCTCTTCGGCCTCTACTTCCACCAGTACCTGGCAGCCTCCTGACTGGGGGAGCCTGGGCAGCACCGGCGGTGCCCGGCTGCTGGTCCCTTTGCTCCTGCCTTGGCTGGTTTCCCTTGGCACACGTGGACTCACATGTTGGGGATGTTTCTGCTGCCAGCTCTTGGTGTGACGGGTTTTAAGCCTTGGGGCCAGCATGAACATCGCCTGCTCCTGCTGCCGATCACCACCGTGCCTGCTCTCACCCTGCTGCTGCTCCGGGCCATGTCCCTCCAGCCCTTCTCCCCCATTCCTGGCCCCGGGTGGTGATGGAGGAGCCGAGCCCTGGTGCTGGGTTTGCTGCTGCCTGCTCTGACCCGACGTGGGGACAATTCTGCTGCTGTGTTCTCCTTGACGCAGCGGTTCCTGCCAGCCCTGGGCGTTACGTGTTGGGCAGAGGGCTCCATGGGCATTGCCTGTGCCTGGTGGGGCAGCAGCTTGTTTTGCCAGGATGGACTTTGGGGTTTGCTCTGCCACCCGTCTGCCTCCATCGGCTGTGGGTGAGTGCGTTTTTAGGGTCGCTGCTCTGGCCAGCAGGGTTGGAGCTCCTTGGGTCATCCTTCTGCTTCGTGTGAAAGCCTCAGGCTGGTTTAGAAATAAAGAAGTAACCCAGAGTCTTCTTTGCCATTCTAAAATCGGCTGCTTTGTTGGCACTTTGCAGCCCTAAACCCCTGGAGCAGGGCAGGGGGTCCCATGGTGCGAGGGCCTTTGGGTGGGTGAGCAGGAAAGCCCCAAACATATTATTGCAGCAAGGGGAAGAGGTTGAGATCTTGACCAAACCCTGCAGCCCACCTCGTCACACTCATGTTCACCCATCACAGCCCAGCTCTGTGCCTGTTCTGGCTTCCCCACTGCTCCGTGGGTGCAGGTCCAGCTGCATGAAAAAGGATTAACAGGTCTGGGCTGCTCAGAGAAAGGGAGAGGGGCTCTGATCCTGTTTGATAGCCTTGTAATGGCCTTAATTCCCTTTTGCTAAGGGCTGGGATGAGAAGGCAGCCCTCTGCCCGGTGTTAACAGGGCTAATCCCACCACCTCCTCCGCCTGGTTCCCGAGTTCCAAGCTGTAGGCACAGAAAAAGCCCTTTTCTGGCAAAAAATGAGGGGAAAATCTCCTTTTGTCACCAGCTGGAGCCCAGAGCAGCACCATTGAGCAGCATGGGGCCGGGAGGAATGTGGCTCCAGCAGCACTGTCAGCGAGACACGGGTGGAAAGGTGCAAGGAAGAAGCAATTCGCCCAAGGCTGGGATGAAGGGGACTCGCTCCAGCCCACAGTGTCCCATTAAAAGCCAGTGCTGCTGCCTTGATGGCTCATTTATCTCATTCTCCTTCAGCATGTGGCGGGGCTGAGCGGGCAGAGCAGCAGGACGGTTGCTAGGGCCTGGGGTTGTGCTGCATGCAGACACGCAGACAGTTCCTCCCCAGAGACCTGCCCAGACGTGACCCTCTCAGGCAGGGACAATGACTGATAGACTAGCCAAGAGCAGGAGACAGAGCCACAGGCACTGCAATTGGGCCACATCAACTGCAGGGAAAGGGCCCCCCCACCTTCCCTTGCCCAGGATTATTTTTACTCTTTGCATCTTTGCTTTATTTAGAACATGGACAGGTTGGGCCCGGCAAGGGGCCACGCTCCAGCTCTCAGCAGAGCCACAACCATGAGGTTGTGTTGCTACAGAGGCTTTGCACCAGGATTTGGATGGGCCCCAGCAGTTCATGTGGTGACCCACATCTAGCCCTGCATCACCCTGGTGCATCTCTACCTTTGGCTCCTGCAAGAACCTCAGGGCTGAGAAAGCTCCCAGAACTCTTCCTTTGTACCCGGGCAGGGGGGGAAGCAGCGAGACCCACCTTCACACCCCACTTCCATCTAAAAGGAGATGCCCTTGCCGCCCTTACTGCCTGCACTCCTTACTTGGAGCAATAGGAAACATCTGGCTTTAAACTGACTTTAACCTGCCAGACGGGAGACTGAGATGAGCTCTGAGGCAGAAGCTCTTCCCTGTGAGGGTGCTGAGGCGCTGGCACAGGGTGCCCAGAGAAGCTGTGGCTGCCCCATCCCTGGCAGTGTTCAAGGCCAGGTTGGACACAGGGGCTTGGAGCAACCTGCTCTAGTGGAAGGTGTCCCTGCCTGGGGCAGGGGTTGGAGCTGGAGGAGCTTTAAGGTCCCTTCAACCCAAACCAAGCTGGGTTTTTAGGATGCTCTGCCCTGGCTGTGGAGAGGTTACTGTGGGAGGGCTGAGACCTTCCAGCCTCGCAGTGTCACATCCAACTGGACCCGAAATGCAGCCGGAAGCACGGGAAGCCCCAAGAGCCGAGCAGCAGCCGGGGGGGGGTCCCCAACTTGGGGGAAGGCACCGGGCCATGGCTGAGCCGACAGTGCCACCTGCTGCCACTGCACACCCGTCCCCGTCCCCCGCTGCAGGGACAGCGCAGAGCAGCCACAGCGCTGGAGCCACCTCCAGAGCTCCTTTCCGTGCCTCAAGCTGCTCCCCGCTTCCATGCAAAGCCCAAAGCAGCGACCTATGTGCTCCATGCATAGTTGGGGGCACAGTGAGCCCCATAAGATGTACCCCCCTGTTCTCCCCAGACACCCCTCTGTTAAGTCCCTCAAATCCACCCAGATGTGCCAGACCCATCCCTCTTACCAGCAATGCACAATAAGAGACACCCTCCGAGAGCCTGCAAAGTCAATTATATATTTTTTATTAAATATACATCCTCTCTTGGCACAAATCTTCAAATATATAAACATCATATAACAAAGTGTCTTCACTGCAATAAAATAGAACTCCAGATCCAAGAAAAAGCAGTCAAAATCGACACACACGCTCACTCACACACAGGGATGGTGAGGACAAAAGGCAATCGAACAGTGTTTGTGCTAATATATGCATAGACCACACAGTGAGCAGCGCTGGGAAACCTGCCTCACATGGGGATAATGGGAGGAATCGGCCCCTACAAGAAGAAATAAAGGCTGGTTTGTAGGAAGGCCACCTCCTCCTCTGGCCCTGTCCAGGTAAGGAGGGTCCAAATGTACATCCTGGCTCTCTGCAGGGCTCGAGGACCCAGCCAGGCACTGAGGAATCGATGTGAGAAGTATCCCACTGCATTCCCCACTCCTCCTGCCTGCCCAAGGCCGGTGCCAGACTCACTTGGGGTTGCCACAGTGCTCAAGCTTCTTTTCATGCCTCATCTGCTCCTGTGTTAAAGACACTAAAGGGTGAAGACTGCAGTCCTTCTAGGCAGAAGGTGGCAAGAAGTTCACAAAGTACCACTGTCTTAACACAGAAGCTATGAAACTGCTTTTGGAGAGCTCCCCCAGAGTACCAAAGCTCCACCACACAACCCAGCCCATGGCTTTCAGTGACTCTGTGCCTCAGGAGGCTGCAATTCCTCTCTTGAGCCTTCCACCATGCTCCTGCCAACCACCAGCCAGGCCAGCTCATGGGCAGCTCTGGCTTCCCGGGGCGCTGGGAGAGCTCTGCGCAGGGCAAACAGGCTCGCAGGAAGCCAGTTCAGATGCCACCTCTCACATATCCAAGCTCCCCAAGTGACCCTTGGAGCCTCCCAGAAGGACGAGCTCTCCCCAAGCCTTGTACCCAGCAAGCAGCCACTTCCACAGAGCACGTGGGCATCACTGGAGGTATTGAGAGAGGGAACATGAAGGAGCAGCAGCATTTCACAACTCGTGAAGGGAAGGTGCTAAGGGAAAGTGAAGGCGCTGGGGCTGGACAAGGAGTTCAAGATCCTTTCAAACAAAACCTTCTGCCCCATCACTTAGTGCCTTTAACTTCTTGTCTCCGCATTCAAGCATCCCTTGCCTGTGAGGGGGAAGCTGAGCTGGGCTGTTTGGGCATCATTATCAAAGCTGCAATTTGTCATTTTGGATGCATTTCATTGGACCTGATTTTCTTGAAGTGCTCGTGCGGGACTAAAGGTGCAGAAGCAGGGAGGGAAGGAGAGCAGAGGGAGGACAATAAAAGCACAAGTTAATGTTTGGCAGTAACACATTAAGGAACAAAGAGAAACACGACTTGGAAATAAAAGCAAGGTATTCAAGAAGAATAAAATGAAACATTAGGGAATTTGTGGTAATAAAGAAGTTCTAAAGAGAACAACTAGAGAATATTCCTGTTAGATTTCTCTCAGAGCTCCTTCCTCAGAGCTAAAGGCAACGGATCTTCTTGGCCAGCACACACACATCCTCCCTTTCGAAATCAGCATGCCCAAAACTCCTCGGGCACTCACTGAGGCAGCAGAGAGATCTGGAACATACCTCAATTCATGCAGGGATTAGGAGAGGGGAAGAGAACACTCTGTTTCTCCTTTCCTACATTCAAATCAGACAGGAAAAATAAAAGTGAAAACAAAAACAACCCTATTTGAAAGAACCCAAAGCAGTAACACACAGTTACTCTGAACACTCCTTCCCAAGAAACAAAAGCACCGAACCCACCACAGACTGAATTCAGAGACGTGTCTCTGAACCAACACTCAGCCTGCAGAACTTGGGCAAACATGTTTGGCTAAAATTCCACTGAATTAAAATCAGGGGTTCATTCAGGAACAACTGATCTGAGCCCAACGCTTCAAGCCTGGCTGCGCTTCAGGTCTTGTTTCTCAGCTGGGAGTCCCCAGGCTCTCGATGAGCTGCCTGCACCACAGTGGGCGATGCTGGGCTCAGCAGAAGCTGCCTCCTCCACAGGTCCCCGTTCATTTCCCGTACTGGCTGCACTCCTGACACAGCAGAAGGTACCTTGTGCAGATCTGCCCTCCCGTTCAGTCCCAAACAAGGGGCTAGTCATCCAGTGTAAATCCTTTCTCCGTCAGGACCCAGGAGGAATTAAGCCACCTCTGTTGCCACAGAGGTTCAGCGATGCTCATCATCTCCTAAGACAAGCGCTACTGCGCTTGCCTCTGAGATGACCTCCCATACTGTGGAGCAAAGGAGCTCACTGTAGCTTGGATGCCGCAGTTCACCTTCCTCTTGTCTTCATATAGTACCCATCGGCTGGGCAGGAAGGACTGTGCTTTGAACCAGCAGCCTCCAAGCTGAGAGAGAGCTTGGCACGGATTGTGCACACAGTCAGACACGTACGCACGCAGAGTCAACCGCTGGCACACCTGGTTCCTGGCCTGTACCTCACTTTTGTGGTAGGATACAACTGCCTCAGGGTTTCCTCACTGGGCCAGACAAGATAAACAGAAGAGCGGAAGTAATTGGCTTCTCCATTGGAGAAAAGAAATCAGAGCTCTTGCATAGGACTAAACAAAATTTCACCCAAAGAGAACAGCTGATCATCTTCCCCTAGCAATGGGAGCAAAACATGTACAGAATTCATGGCTATCACCTCTAAAGACTCTGAAAACAGCAACATCTAACATTAATCACAAGGTAAATCAGTGACTGCAGTTTCACAACGGAAATCACCATTTGTGGGCTTGGAAGCAGAAATCACTGAGGTTAATACCCCGCTCACCCATGAGCATTAAAGCATGATCGATCCCACGTGTTCTGGGAACACCACACATGCTAATGCTTCAGTACACTGGTTTTCTGCCACGTCCACAAACTGGAAGTGTAGGTGCTCGATTCCTGGGGAAATATTTGGCATTAGAAGCAAGTTATGCTCCAAAGAACAAGTGCAAATGCAAAAGAAAGGAGAAAGCTATTTCTACCAATTGTGCAATTACCTCCAGTCCCATTAATAAAGACACAAGGCTCAAACTACAACAGCTAAAATACACCAGAAAAGGACAGCTTTTAAATGACACCTTATTTTTCTTCAATACATTATGGGCTATATCAGCTGGAAAGGGATTTTTAATCTTAGCTTATGTCATCTGATTCTCGGAGAAGTCTGAAGTTTGCTGTGACCTTTGTTACACTCCAAATTTCATCTAGGAATGGAACGTAAACCAAAACCACCCCCAAAAATCTCCATTTCCCTGAAAACTGATCTCAAATAGAAACACTGAAAGGTACTTTACGTTTTCAGATTGCAGCTGGAAATGATTGGCACTAGGTTATCATTTCTGAAGGATCAATACTGGCTTGGGTATTCCCATTCTCCCAAGGACCCAGCTGGTCCAGAACAACTCTAGGAATAAAAACAAGTGGGCTTAGGTGTGGACTAATGACCGGAGGGGAGACAACCTACACAGCAGGCACCATAAGACAACAAAGTTGTTCAGAAGCAGGACCAGCAGCTCGAGCCAACTGCCGGGCCACATTCACCGGACACGAAGAGCCTCTCAGGATCGCTGGGTCTGCATCTCCCTGATGTTTGTTCTTGCATAAAGCAGCAACAATAATACTGAAGGATACCACTGCTGAAATTTCAAGTCTGTAACACTTCCTTTTCTAGTGCGTCAACATTAGGGTCTGCCAAATCCCTCAGAAAACGCTGCCTTTAAGACCATAACCACAACAGAAGGGTTCAGGGAGCCCAAAAGCACTACTGCGCATTGATTCAATCCAGTTTGCGACTCCAGGCACAGCCCCTCCTCAACACTGACAACAAACATGAGGATTTGAATTCCAAAACTGCTCAGAACTTTCCTCTCCTGCTGGCCTCAGTCTTTGGTAATCTCAAAGGGATGCTGGAGCAAGGGATATTTTATGCAACTCAACCCAGAAATAAGAAGAACGTTTGAAAAAGGATAGTGTTTCCAGCCAGAGCTCACATTCGACTTCTTATGTTCTGGAAGTGACCTGGACCTGTTAAATCCTGCTGTGTCCTGTTTTATGGAGACTGATGTTTACAGGTCAGAGGAATCTGGAATTCCCTACAGACAAACTGGAATATTGCACTTGACAGACTGCCACCAGCTAACACATGTTCAATAACTAAAAACTGCCTACTGGGAATAGCAGTCACTTCCCAGATTCAGGGGTTCATTCCTCCAGCACCGAGTCCTCTCTTTCATCATCCACCGCTTCATCTGCCCACAGAGACCCAGGTGAGGAGCCAGCAGCAGCACGGTTTTGTTTGAGAGGCTCCACTCCTGGTATCAAAGAGTAAACCAGAAGGGTGAGGCAGCTACTGTAGAGGACTCGGTTCTGCAGAATTCTAGGAAGAAGTTTGCTTAGGAAAGAATTAGTTTCAGGTTGAGGTTTCCAAGTAACTCAGAGGCTCATTAAAAAGAAGAAAATCCAACAACAGAAAATAACAAATAAGTAAAGGTGAGTTCTCAGCTGTAGGAGAGCAGGTATGAGGTGAGGGAAGGCTAGCATTGCTCTTTCTACACGTGTTGTACTTTTCCCCAGCAAGGGCTGCGGGAATTAAGCTACTACCTTTCAATATTAGAGCTGTGCTGTAATTTACGGAGAAGGATCTGCGTCAGGTCAAAGGTTGTGAAGCTTATTCCCACTGCAATTGGACCTTTGACCCAGTTCATGCTGAGTCCTTTGTACAAGCCACGGATTAGTCCCTCTTCTCTTATAATCTCCTGCATGGTGAGAAGGATGGAACTGTACGTGTGTCCCGTGACGCCCGCCGTCTGCATCCGCCGGCGAACCACGTCCAGGGGGTAAGATGCTGACTGACCAATCAAACCTGCACAGGCACCAAACAAGAGGCGCTCCGGGGGGGATGGCTGCAACTTCCCACTGTGATCTGGGAAAGAGAAAGGAGCAGAGTCTAGAGAACTTCTTAGAGGAAAACACATGGCTGGGGTCGAGTGGGTGGAGAGCCAAAGAGAGAACTGAGTGCCAGAGCTCCTGGGCTTTTTTTCCCAACTTCGTTGTTAGCTGACTTGGTATGGAACCAAGTCCTTCTGCACCCAAGACTTGCACCCTCTTGCTCCTCTGCAAGACAGATACTGCTTTTCTGCAGCCTGCCTTCTTCATAGTCTGGACTTGGAAAGATGGAGGCACAAGGCTTCACAAGCACAGTTGTTCTGGGCAACCTGATCTAGTTGAAGATGTCCCTGCTCATTGCAGGGGGCTTGGACTAGATGAGCTTTGAAGGTCCCTTCCAACCCAAACTATTCTATGATTCTAGAACTTTGCAATAGGCTTCAAGGTCAGGAAAAGGCCTTGTACCACAGAATTCAAACATCTCAAATTGGCCAAAAGCCTACAGCATTTCATTTGAGAGCAAAGCAAGTTGCCTTTACCTGCATGTAGTTTCTTCAGCGTCTCGTAGGTGAAGAAGCTAAGCCCAGCATATGGAATCACTCCAATGATGGTTGGTGTAAATCCCCTATACAATGTCTTCAATCCTTCCTCTCGGGATATTCGGATGAAGACATGAACAATATTGCTGTACCTAGCACGTGGACACAGGAAAAGCAAATCTGCGTTGGTTAGTGACTGCACACACCAGGACTATTTCCAACAGGACTTTCTGAAGGATCAACAATTAATTAATTCTGGGCTCTGAGCTCATCCAACAGCTCAGAAGGGATTTCAGAAGCCTGTCTGCAAATGGAGGAGCCTGTCACCAGCTCTCCCATAGCCCTATCACAACATGCTGTCCTGTCTGTTGGAGCTCTTCCGGAGGTATCCTGCCAGTTGGCCTCCTAAAGAACCCCCCCCCCCCCCCCAGGTTTTACTAGTGAGGTCTTTTAGTATTGATCTCCTTCCAGTCCCTGGACTAACCAGGGCTCTGGTCATTTAATCAGTGCTCAGACCCCAGCAGTAAGAGGTTTATTACACCAAAGGCTCTGAGCAAGAAGTGACCCAGAAAATGGGAATAAAGTCATCTGACCTTAAAAGAAAGTGCTGCAATTGTTCGTGGTGCTTGTACTTGCTTTCGTTAGGCACTTACATCTCCTTCGGCGTGACAGCCATTCGAGCACGGACCATATCCAAAGGGTAGGTTAACATGGCAGCCGTTGTGCCTGCCAGAGAGCCAGCAATGAATCGAGGAAAGGGTGTCAGCGCTCTAAAGTAAGGTGAGAAAAGAGACCAAACAGATCACCTGGAGACGGAAATACTACGTGGCTTTTGAGCAGGGCTCTACTCTACCTGCTACCGAATCCCCTCCCTGCCTGTGTACTGAAGAGAGTTGGGTGGGTTGGAGATGAAGCAGCTGTGGTTTGCCACAGACAGCAAGACAGAGGCTTAGAGAACATCTCTGTTAAGGACAAAAAGCCTGACTTGAGGTGTCTCAGACACTACATGCCCAAATGCAAGAGATTCAGGCCACGCACATAGCTCAGCAGTGCAAGGCTGAATTCTTGTTGCTTCTCCTGCAATGAAAAGCTCTTTGTTTTGCCTGCCCACTCTCAGCACAGGGAAGTGCTAACTCAATGTCTAGGCCACTTCTTGCTCACGCCTCTAGAAGACGGGGTCTTCTTCTCACAAAGATCTCCCCTGTGCAAGACCAGAAGCCCAGCCCTTTGCTCAGGCCCCTCACACACCCTGTTCTGCAAAGCCAGCACGAGGGGGGCCAGCATGACTGTCCCAACAGAGCTTTCAACTGAGCAATGTGCTCCCTCCCTCCGTACAATCTATGGTCCCACAGACTGCTCCATCCTCCTCAGCAAGGATCAAAGCCACGCTGCATCTTACTTTCCCTGGAAGCCGTAGTAACTCCCCAGGAGCTGCTTGTACTCTTCGTGTGCACAGAACTGAATGGCAGCGTAAGGGATCACACGGACCATAGTGGCTGAGTTCCCCCTCCAGAGACTCCAGAGGCCTTCATTGAGGTAGGTGCGATAAATCAGCCTGTAGGCTTCCTGCAGGCAATGGATCAAAGGTCAGACAAGGGAGATCATGATAAGGAGGAGTCCAAACAAGAGTGGAAGAAAAGGTGACCCTATAGCTTAACCTCTCCAAATCCTCCTTCCCACCCCAACCACGGTAAGCTGGTATCAGCTGTTTGTGTTTGCAACTAAAACATCTTCTCTGGGGAGACTGCATCAGATATATCAAAAGCAAAAAAGAACCAGTCATGAAGACAAGAGGTTTAGGTTCAAGATATCTTCATTTTCCCTCCACAGGCAAGGCACAGAGCTGGAGTGCTGCTTGAGCAAACTATTTCTCAACCCAAATTAATCTTCTTAGTATAAGACAGAAACATTTGGATTACATATATCAGCACAGCACACATGGGACATCTGGAATGTGCATGCCATGAAACATTCAGCAAGCCATGATAGTGATCAGCTCCTAAATTCAAAGTCCCTCTATACTTGGCAACAACTCCAGTGGGGGCTGGGGGAAAGAGAGGAGTCACAAGAGGAGAAGGGCTGGCAAAACAAAGCCACAGGTAGAACCTGGAGCATGAAGGAGGAACCAAGGCCCCTCTGTGCTAAGCACTGGAGAAAACATGAACATGAAAGAGCACTGTCCTCAGGACTATTACAAATACGGTTTCCACTTTTTTCCTCTGCGCTCTTTCACTATGAGTGCTGCTAAAAAGACCCAAGCAAGAAAGGGAAATAAATACAAACAAAAACTGCTGTTAGGGCTATTACTACCATTAATCAAACACTTCAGGTCAACAGGAGACAGACACATCACCTCACCTTGGCAGAAAATCTTTTTGAAGACACTAAAAAGAAAAAATGAGCATTAGGTCTTGCAATACATTTAGATGGATCAAATAAACCATACAGGCATTTTATCTAAGGGATAAAAATAGAAGCAAAAGAATTAATGCGAGAGGAAATAGAGATTCTTTATAATAAACAATGACTTTCCACTGGTAAGCACTCCCCAATTCTCTTTAGCACATCCATTCATTTTTCCACCTACTGTTAGGACAATGCTCAGTTTGTGTCACACTTCAAGCACTAAAAATAAATGAATACATCAAAAAATTAACACATAAAAATCAGAGCAGCCTTCACCATTTATTTCAGTCGAGCATTCCCATGCCCTGCTTCCAGACTAATGCCAGAATCCAGCAATGAACAGGTCTGTTTAGGGAGGCTCCATGCAGGAATGGTTTCATCCCAGCAAAACTCAATGCTGGGGTTCTTTTCCTGCCTTCATTCAAACTGACAGCATCTCTTTAACTGTGTAACACCAGGCATTTGGAAGCAAGATTTCTTTGGCATCCAGCAGCTCTGTTTTGTAACACTCCTCCCGCAGGAACGAAGCCCGGGATAAAACGCGAGCAGCAGCACTAATGAAACATGGTTCCAATTAAGTGTCTATTGCAGTTGCTTTCAAACTCGTTTGAGACTTGTAACCTCTCAAGTGTATCAAGCATCACATGCAAATACGTTTTCCCCACACTGCTCCTTTCTGCAATTCGATGTTTTTAAGAATAACACCACCTCAATAACCAATTGCAACTGGCCCCACAATGGAAAAGAGCTGTTCTCCCTCTCCCACAGGGGAATTCTTCAGTCTCTAGTTCAAGGGACAACCTTCCTACACTCACATGGCCCAAAGATGCTTTCCCTCTTCACAGGCAGGGAAGAGGCCCCAGAATAAAATCCTTTAGGAAAGCAAGAAACTAAGAAACCCATCAGATACTAAGGAATTGGTCAGACTGGGCATGTTTTCATCCTCTCCTCTGCAGCGAGGTTAATGGGCCAAACCAAACAGGTCTTTCTATAAATGCAGGCCCTGTGCAAATTAAAGGTGATTTATATGGACAGCTGTTGACTCACCCCAGTTCTGAAGTTTCCATCTCACCTCTGATCCTGACATTTCCAACCTCATATGAACTACAGTGTTTGTTCTGGTGAGGAAGCACAGCACGTACTCACTGCTGCCCAAGCATCTAGTCACAGATGCAATCTCAGCCTGCAGCCAGCCCAGGCTTTAGCTCTCTACAGCTTCAACTCCCTGATCTCTATCCCTGCTATTCCAAACCTCAGCCCCTGCTCTGTGGAGGATGAAAACCATGTCAAATGAAAGTCAATTCGAAATTAATTGTCATCTAGGGATTAGATTAAAACCTACCCAATTCATTTAATCTGGGATGTCAACCAGATTTAAAATTCTTGGCTTCACCAAGTGTCTACTGTATTAACAGTCTGCACTCTTCCCTCTGGGACAATTAGTGTGGCTGACAGATCCTGCACTGCAACAGGGAACTGAACAGAGCCCATGATGGGGCTGAATCCCAAATCCCACTAAACACGTGAGAATTTTCTATTCCAATTAGATGCATTTCATTTGCAGTGACACACTTTGCTGGTTCCAGAAAGGGCTTTGTAATACAAAGCCAGGTATGCCAGCTTGAATGCCTGTACAGTGCTTATCCTCATTAACTTCATCTCTAACCAAAACCAATTCAGCTGCAATCCAATGCACCTCTTAGTAGAAAAGCCTGCATACATTTGAGCAGGCAGAGCCTGGCATTCAGCCTTCAGCAAGAAACTCAAACAGCTCAATTACCTCCCTCCAGTGTCACCACATCTCCTTCTACACCTCCTGGCCCCTCCCCACCTTATTTCTCCAAGCTGGACAGAGACATCCAGAGCATTACCAATCACCCCTCAAGCACTGACTTTACACTGTCTATAAACTCTCTGCTCCAAAACTCTCCCTGATGTAGGAGAACACGTGGCCAGCCAACATCCACGAGCCACTGGCACCGTCACTAAGCAGCAGCACGTGCATCTGTGTTACACTGAAAGAGCAAAACTCTCGCTGACTACCATGAAACTTGGATCCAGTAGGATGGGCCAGATACAGAGTAGACTGATACCTGCAATAACCCTACCAAGAACCAAGCAATGGCTTTTTAGACTCAATTCACTGTGGTAATGTCACTATTCTGTCTGCATCCTGCCAGGTCTCTGCAGCCTGGAGGAGGGCGAAGCATCAGAGAATAGGCTGAGCAGATCAGAGGAGCTCTTTAGGATTCTGCCGACAACAAAGGAAGAGCGTTCTGCAAAAGCCACCAGGACTCACCTTGAAACATGATTTTCGTCCTATCCAGTGGAGCTACTGCAGTTTTAGCAACAGCACCAGCCAATGCACCAGACATCAGGGAGTTGAGTACGTTCTTTTTCTCCCGGGTTTCCTGGAACAAAGCATTGTTCAGTGTGACAAAGGCAAGCCTAAGCAAAAGCTGAAAGATTTTACTTTTGCTGCAGCATTTACCCCCCTCTCAAGGGCTTGGGTCCAAATTCTCTTCAAAATTTCAAGCACAGTAAAGTCCTGGTCAGATCATGAAGCACAAAGGTTGGATCTGTCTGCTGAGATGGAACGTTCCAAGGGCTGTCACCTCTTACTTGTACTGTTGTTGTACAGCTGAAGCCAGGACAATCCCTCTTGAGATTTCTAAAAGCTAAGCTGCAACCTCCTCATGATTTAGGCACGGAAAGAAGGAAAGCATCTTTCCAACCCTTCCAGTAACACACAAGCCCTATTTCCACATTGTTCTCCAGATCCTCAGAATAAACCAAGACAGGTTTCCTACTATGATAAATGGAATGGCAGTGGTTTGTTATTGACATTCCTGCCACAGCTCATATTTATAAAGCTGCTATCTTCTCCTAACACAAGGGCGGAAAGCAAGTAAATGACTTGAAATCTAACACCATGAAGGTTACAGACTGTAAGACAAGTTGAGACAAGGCTTAAGAATGTGAACTTGTGACATATCGTGTGTTTGGGTGGAGGAGCTCACATTTTTCCTTCTTCAGAATATTTCACAACTAGAAAGTTAACATTTATTACCAAAACACGTGGTTCAGTTCAATTTTCCCTTCCAATCTCTGCCTGTCTGGTGCTAAACACAAGGGTAGCCATGCAAAGGCACATGTGAACTTCAGCCTGAGTTTTAGGCTATATCAGACCAAGGTTCAGCACCACCTTCTCTTCCAGCATTTCTAACAACAGTCTAGCAACAGCAGGGAAACCCAGGCTTACAGCTCCCTTCCCAGCTCTGCCACTAACAACATAACGAGACATAACCTTGACCCATGAACGCAGCCCTGCCTGCCTGTCAGCTCTTCCCAGAGGGCTGGAACTGCTTGGCTATGCTCAGTGAGAGCAAAAGTCACACATTCGGTGGCTTGCACGTACACTGCAACTCTTTCAGGACTCCGCAGCTCAAATCCCATCGAGATCCTCCCTTCAGACCACAGCCATGCAGCTCTTCTCTCAAACCCAACAACCTCCTGCCCTTACCTCTGGTGGCAGATGGGTTGACGGAACTGGCTCCACATCCTGCCGCTGGAAATCCACTCGACCTTCTCTCACACCATTACCCATTCCAGTTGCACTTACAAGTGGCCAGAAGAGCTACGGCTCCTACGTTGAAAACAAGAACAAAGAGTTAGTGTCAAAGTAGGAAATAAAATGCTTGTACAGGAAGGAGGAGCCACCTACTTCCAGAGCCATTTTCAGAAGAAGCAGTCCTCTCCCAAGCTCCCAGGTGAAGAGCATTTTCAGGATCCTAGTGCCATCTCCTTCCTTTAGGGTGCAAGTTTATGTGTGTGGGGAGGTACTTTGGTGCTATGCAAGAACTGTGTCAATCACAGTCACTCCTTTCAGCCACAAGGAACTCAGGTGCAGGCTACATCAAAATATCCATTGTTTCTGGAGAGAAGAATCAGATCCTGCTCTGTCCTTCTCCATTGCTTACAGTGAGGCTTTTGGCTGCTGCTCAGGCTCACTGCTGAGCATCTAGATACTGGAGAAGTCAGGCAGAAATTTAAAACCCAGCCTTGGAAAATGGAAAGAACAGTGAGAGCAGCAGGTCCTGAGAGCCTGCCAGGAGCAACCGGAGCTTATTTTAGGGAAGAGGTAGATCCAATGCCTCACATATGCCATAAGGGCTATTTTGATGACACCAGTGATTTGACTGAGAGCAGCATCAGTGGTTCAGAAGTCCCCTTCCTCACAGCTGCAATGCACACGTGCTCGCAGCTGGTGAACCAGGGCAGTTTGCACAGATGTTTCTTGCTGTGATACGTGTTCCCACTTGCCTTGTGAAAGGCAAGGTCGGCCTAACCTCAGCTGCAGAGGATACATGCAGAGATAATGCTTTAGAGACAAGCTGTCACTTCATTGTCTGACTCCCCAATATTCCTGATTTTTATGATGGAATTTTTCATCCTTAAATCACAGAAATGAAGAGCTAAAGTCTGACTAACTGGAGTTGCCACAGAAAGGTGGCCTCTCCACATCCTCAACCACGTTTCCCTTTGCTTAGTGCCTTTCAAGGAACACAGTGTTAGGAAATCTAAGTTCCCAAACTGGTCCCCAGTTCTGTCACAGCCTTCTTGTGTCCTGTTATTTCACCCTCCTCAGATGCCTGGGAAACCTCAGGCACAACAGCTTGCTTACTTGCAAAGACTGTCTTCAGACTGGTTTTTCCCCTTTAACAATCTCTAGCTACTATATGCCTGTCAGCACCTTTCATTCTTGCTGACCTATTTTTTTCCCCCACATCACTCTCAGAAATCAGTGCCAGACTTCACTCTCAAACCCCCGTGGTTGCAGCAGAGATACCGAGGCAGAACCTGAGCAGCCGTGTCAGCGTTCATGCATGACCAATTTGTGATGGGGAAGCCATCCGTGACCCGTGCACGCTCAGTCCAAAGCAGGACAAACACACTTGGCCATCTGTAATGCCAGACCTCACTTGCTGGAGCTTTGGGAAGACACATGTCAATGTGTTTACAACTCCTGAGGGTGTTTTTGAAAAGAGGAGATAGCAAGATGTTGCTCAGAGAGTAATAAACTCAAAGTTTTAATCATGGAATGGTTTGTGTTGGAAGGGACCTTAAAGCTCCTCCAGTTCCAACCCCCTGCCACGGGCAGGGACACCTTCCACTAGAGCAGGTTGCTCCAAGCCCCTGTGTCCAACCTGGCCTTGAACACTGCCAGGGATGGGGCAGCCACAGCTTCTCTGGGCACCCTGTGCCAGCGCCTCAGCACCCTCACAGGGAAGAGCTTCTGCCTCAGAGCTCATCTCAGTCTCCCCTCTGGCAGGTTAAAGCCATTCCCCTTGTCCTGTCCCTACAGGACATGTTGTGCTAATGAAATGAAGCACAGAACTAATGATAGACAACATCTGATAGACCAAAGCATGACCTAAACAGCATCAATGTTTGCACTTGAAAAGTTTGGCAGCTTGGTCACGTCAGACCACGTGAACAACAAATCCCGTACGGATCAAGAGCAAAGATGATTCATAGCACCAGGAGCAGAGCACTTCATTAAATGACCCTGAGAAACACAAGAGTATTTCTAATTACTATCTGCACTTACTTCCTTTCCTTCTTATCTCATGTACCTGGAAAATGTATTGTAAAACAAAGCCTTTCAGCAAAAGCATGAAAGAAATCACAGGTAGAGTTATTATCCCTCGCTGTCTCCAATCAAGAAATGTAGGTCACAATATCAGATTTATCTCTACCAAAAATAAACCCACAGAAATAGAAGTCACGCTGAAGAGCTCAGGAATGCCATATGTAACTCTATTTTGAAACCTGGTTTGGAAAGATGATTGAGAAAGAGATGACTAAAAGAATATTTTTTTAAACTAAACTGAAGTTCTTAAGCCTGGACTTATTTTAGAGCATGCACATGCATAAAGATGATATCCATTCATTCCACACTATCCCCTTCGATCCTCTGCAGACATGTTCTTTATTTTTAGCGCCCAGTGCCCTGATCTTACAAACACCTGTCTATATGCTCAGTCTTACACATTCAAACTGCCCACATGCTCTACATAAATACAGGCTCTACACTTGCAGAGGCTGACATGGAAAACCAGCAGTTCTTACTTCCATTCACATTTGCTCCCTGCAAAGCAATGCGGCTGGACTCTGATGTCAGGGAGTTATGAACTGAATTCTGGCTGGAATTTGGTTGGAACCAAAACTGCCCGTTGGAAGCACAGAGAAGAAAGCTTTGCTCTCAAGTTTCAATGCGAATTTGGCCATTAGAAGCCAAACATTATTTTGCATATATAGAACCTGACACGCTCATTAAGGAATCCACTGAAACCCAACGTGGCGCAGCGGGACAGCCTTTAAATCCCTGTGTTTTGTGGAGCTCTGTACACAGTCATTACTGATGTTGACAAAGGCACAGGCAGCGAGAACAAAAATAGCTGTGGATTAGATTTATTTCTTTGTAACACACTTCTGTGTTATTCATATTGTAGTTACACACGTCCTTGTCACACATCTGGATCCAGGTTCGTCAGCACCACATGCTGGAGAGCAAAGCATTCCCCCAAGAGAATATATAATCAGAAAGCAAAATTGCTGGCAAAGGCGAGTTCAAGAGTTAGAGGTTTAATGAGTAACATACGCTGTGCTTTTACAACAAAAAAATCACCAGAGCTTACTGAAAATACAAAGCACTGACTCCAGCATCCAGTTTCCAAGCCCATCAGAAAACACTGCCTGTAATGTAGCCACGCTAATTCAATCACGGATTAAAGACTATTTACCAAGTTGCGGAACAGGGAAGCTCAGGCCCTTTGTTTCTGGCAGTTTTATCTTAGACAAACTGCTGAATATAGCTGCAATGGTCTGTTTTGTGATGGTCCTTTGAGCCCTGGGACTCTTTCTAGGTATCCTGCCCGGGTTCCAGCAACTGCAGAAACATCTGTGCACCAAAACAAGTTGCATTCCTCTCATGCCAGGAGATGCACTGAATATGCTCTGCACATTAAAAACTAGAGCCTTGTTAGTCTCTCCCTTCCATTCTCCCAGCTCTCTCGAGCAGCACTTAATGAATACCTGAGCAAGTTCAATCAAGCTGTCAAATTGCCTCTCTGACAAGTCAGACATTCTGCTTTTCTTGGTGGGGATTTTGATTAAAAGGACAGGCGAGACAGAATCAAGTTATTCAGATGATAAAAGCAACCTACTAGGAAGAACGTCTTACAGGCAGGTACCACTTCATTGCCCAAAGCAAGGTGGGGGTTTGGAGCAAAACCAGCTCTAGCTGTCCAAGCCACTCATGAATCCAATCATGGTGCTGTTGTTTCAGCTATCTCATTTGAATGTATCGTAAATGGCAAAGCCTTAAGATAATCAGTTCCTCTGCAGAAGAGCCAAGGAGTTTCAGAGCCCAGCACCACAACTAAGAGAGAAGCATAAGTTCTCCAGCCAAGCTGCGTACAGTTAAAAGCACACTGTTGAAGGAAAGGCTTGAGGATTATTACACATCTTCAGATTTCAAAATTAAACCATATTTAAAAATCATTTTGCATCACCGTGGCACAACCTGCCTGAAAGCCTCCTTTGTGTCCTACTGGCTATGCACATGCTTCCGCATGGCAGATCAACACCACTGACTTCTAGGAACAGCAGAAGGGAGATGTGGGGTTTGCTCAACACTCACAGCTGATGGAGGCAGAAATCACACTGCCCATCTCTCCAGGCTTCACCAACATCCTAACCACTCCCATTCTACCAAAGCCTGGCTAGACCCCAAACTACCCAGTAGCAGAAAAATACCTTTACTACAAAAGCAGACCCAGTCATTAGAGTTTTCATATTTCTACAGAGTAAGAAAGCAAACGTCTTCACCAAAAGGGTTGACAAGCACCGGAACAGGCTGCCCAGGGAAGTGGTGGAGTCCCCATTCCTGGAAGGATTTAACACACATGTCGATGGGGCACTCAGGGCCATGGTTTAGTGACAGACTTGGCAGTGCCAGGTTAACAGTTGGACTCAATGAGCTCAAGTATATTTTCCAACCTAAACAATTCTATGATTACTGAAAAACATGCTTGTCTGATACCCTCCAGTGGAATGCAGACCTGTCACAAAGCACTAAGATCTCTAAACGAGCATCATCTGTCCCGCAAGACCCACAGCCACACTGCAAAGCAAACAGCAGCACCATCGTACGTGAATCCAGCAGTGGCTATTTGCTAAGGAATGTTTGCTTTTTCCTTGGACAGCCCCAGGAGTAATTCCAAAAGTAGTTTAGAGCCCTGGCCATGAGGTAATGGCAAGAGCTGCTGTGACTTGATGCACTGTACTCCAAAGGCAGGCAGAAGAAAGCAAGTCCTGCTCTCCACTGCTCTGTAATCATTACCAACAATGAGGAGACAAAACAAGGGATACAGGAACTCTGAAGACCTTGTTAATCAAGAAATGGGAGCTGTGCACAGCACCCACCATGCTCCCAGCCCACAGGCCTTCCCGTCACACGGGTTTGGGCGAAGTCACAGTTCTCTGGGGCAGAATTTCAAACTTCATTCAGGTCAAGTCACTTGTTTCACTCCATCCAGCTCCCCTCATTACAGCTACCCAGGTCCTAATTCTTCTTTCTCTTTCTATGGTGTTGCTAACATCACTAATGAAAGCGTATCATTCAATTAGGAAAAGAGAAAACCCAGAGAGTTCCTGCAGCAGTTTTCACCCGTTTTCCCAGGCAGGCTGAGGTGAAAGAGTACCCAGGGAAGTTGCTCCATTAAGTTTCCTTCAATTGTTATTGTTAAGCTGAGCAATTGAGCCTGACAGAGAAAGAGATGTGGTAAAAGCTGAGATTACTGCAGCCTTAAACTCACCCTTGGAGCAAAAGCATCATAAAAAATCACAGGAAAAAGGGCTGAAACACTTACAACAGGGGGATGAACTGTAACTAGACGGCTTCTTGAGGTCCATCTTTGCATTCCAGTTTGATTAAACCATTCAAAAATCAAAACCAGGTATGCCCTGCAGACTCAACTCTCTTCAGTCACATTCATCTTTCAATTACATACAAATCTGATTCCAAATCATTAGCTGTGAATAGTCCATTGCAATTCTTACTTTAAAGGTCTTTAAAGAATCATTGACAAAAAGACTCACTATATGACAGTATCTGGAAAAGTTTAACTTTTTTACATGCTTTCTTAGCTCCAAAGTACAAAATAAATGCTCCTCCTGCCTCGTTCTGCCAGATGTAACTCAAGTCTGCCAATAAAACCGAGGATAAAGACACAAATTCTTTGCATGGTTTTAGATTATCTGACTGAAGCCCATTGCTGAGCACTGAGAAATGGTTAAATCTCAAGCTCTGCAAGCAAAGCCAGCTGCATTATTCAGAGGAGTCCAGGGGAGTTTTGCACTAAGCTTGGAAGGAAGGCGAGAGCCATGCAACAGAGAAAGTCTTGGCATGCAAAAACAGAGCTTCATTCTTCAGTTGCTAAAAGCAGCTTGTTGCTGGGAACACCTCATCTGTGTTTTCTGCAGCCAAAAACCAAAGACCGGTTCTTATCTGCGAGACAGACAACAGCTTTATCTGAGGGAGAAGGGAGTGCTTAAACAGGGGCCTTGATCACAGGGGCCCACTGCAGAACCCACTCCACTTGTCAGACAGCAATCGCCTTCCTTTAGGAACAGACCCAAAAAAGCCACTGCAGCCACAGAACCCCCAGCATCCTCCCAGCCTGGATACTCCTCTTAACAATTACTTCTCAATGGTAATGTTGCAAAGAAACAGCAGTAGAATATTAGCTATGACCTCTCGGTCAGCAGGCCTGCTGCAGACACATGCAGATCTGAGCTCCCATCAGTGGAGCCTAGAGGTAGTCACCTGAGTGTCACCACAGGCACACATGAGGTCCCAAAGTGACAGATCCCAGCACAGTTGAAGTTTCGGAAGTCAAACTGAGATGCTCTGGAACACAGGCAAGCCCCAGTCAACACAGGAGCAATCCTTGCCAGGAACTATTTCAACACAATAACAACCTTTGTTCTAAAACCTCAGCAGTTTAAATTGCCTATAAAGAGGAAAATAAAGAACTCAAATCTTCCATCATTAAACAGAACAAACCACAAGTGTGCCAAGAGGGTGTCATTTCCTACGGACAATGCTTTCCACATTGATTATACTAGTCTCAGTAGACCATGAGTTACACACCCCGCTGCCTGTTGTACCCACTCTAAGTTGTACAAAACCTAAAGCAAAGTTAAGCAGCAACTCTGCTTAGCCAAAGCATTGCAGATTTTAATTAACTTGGTTACCTAATGGTAACTCGGGCCTGGCAGCACTAACACATGGCACAGACACACTATCATTCACTGCACATTGGCAAGGAGTAGCAGATTTAAAGCACAACTAGAGAGCAAAGAACTCGTCAAACATGCATTTATTTTGTGGCCTAGAGTAAGCTGTTTGTGTTTTCGTTCACCTTTCCATAGAACACAAAACGTGAGGTCCCTTTGTATGACAGCTACCAGGAATACTCACATACCGCCTGGAGAACAGAGCAGCGCTGCAGTGTGATGGATTGGTATCAGTTAGCATCAGAAGGTACAAACCTGAATGTCTCTTTTCCTACAGTTAGCAGCAACATAACTAGAAGAAAACTACTCCTGGTTCCTGAGCTTCTTCTCTAACAGCAAACCCGTCTGACCTGTACCCAGCCCATCTGCTTCAGCAGGTGACCACAGACTCGAGGCTGTGCTGGCGCTCACGTTATGTTTTATGTAACCTCTTGAAGCCAAGTTGAACATGCCAGATACGCCCGAAACGCACGCTCGCAGCAGGGACTGCCCAAATCGCTGCATTAGCTACAGCTGCAGGACAAGCAAAAAGAGATTATTGTAGCTCCTGACTCATCCTGCTGTGCTATCGAGAGCTACAATTCCTCTGCCTGAAGCAATCATCAGGGCCAGAGAGTTCCTGCTGAAATCCAACACCAAGGACAGTCCCAGTCACCCCTGTCCGCAGCAGCTCTCCTCCAGACCAACATTCAGTGGTGCTAAACAACGATTTTTGGCTTCCTGGGGGAAAGGATATGAAGTGTTGAGTTTCCACAGCTCTAGAAGGATGCTCAGAGTCACCTGGAATCCAGCCCTGGTGTTTCAGACTCCCAACCACACGATTATTTTTAAACACATTCACCCACAGGTGGTTGATGTGATTATACCAACCCTCTGGTACCCTTATTACACAGTCTCGCTTCAGTCAGCTGTTTCCCGACACCCACAGACATCTCTGCTGTTCCTTTACACGCACACCCTTCTCCCAAACCAGTCATTTCAAACCCAGAATGTTTTCCAAACACTCTAAATTCATCAAACCACAGAACACCACCGGAGGAGCACACAACCCCCAGGAAAAGCTTCGCAGTTCATGCAACCGTGAAGCATAAGAACCCACCACGAAAAGAGCCAAGAGACAGCAGACTCCAAAGCCGCTCCACACAGTCTGCTAAATTAACAGCCAACAGGAAAACACAGTCAAGGAACTCAAACACAACTTCAACTCCTCCAAACCTCAGGGAGTGGAGGTTTAAGGTCAACAAAGCAACTGCAGCAAGTGTTACACCTGCGGTACAGAGACTTACACGCTTTGCACGCAGCAGAGAAAGTGGAACAGTTTATTAACCCTGCACATTCCTTTCCAGCATTTTCCATGTGTCTTTTCACATTACAACCTAAGCCCAATCCTGGCCACCTCTTCCATTTCCACATTGGAAGGCAAAGCAGGAAAGTCACCTCTGCTCCACAACTTTGTGCTTACACTGAAGTAGGATAGAGGCAAACGACACCCAGAGATCTGCATTTCATGTCTCCCACGCCCTCTGGTATCTACCCCTCCGCAGAGAAACACAAGCATGCCTTCTCCTCGGGTTCACATCAGCTTCCAAACCACACCAAGCATTGCACCTAAGAGCTCATCTGAGCCCAGTTCTGACCAAAGGCCTTGGAAGGGAAGAGGAGCTTGATGCGCACCGGCCCCGCACCTGAGAAGCGGGGCTGGCGGCGGGGAGGAGGCCAGGAGCAGGGAAGAGGAGCCGGGGCCGGGCTGGCGCGGCGGCCAGCGGCGCAGGCAGGTGGGCAGGGAGGGTGGCCAGCGGGAGGCCGGCCCCGAGAGCAGGCAGCGCGGCGGGAGGCTGCAAGCAGCCAGGCAGCGCGACCCGGGCCTCCGGCGCGGTGCCACAGCTCGGCGTGGAGCGCGGCAAAGGCCGGCGCCGCTCTCTCGCAGCGTGGGCCGGCTCCCGGCGCGGCTCCCCCCGACACCCGGCCAGGCTGGGGAGGCGGAGAAACCTGCCCGGAGCAGCCCGAGCCCCGCCGGCCCTGGCCGGGGATAGCGCGGAAGGAGGCGGGGGGCGAAGCAGCGGTGAGTCCGCGGGAGGCCGCGGCAATGTCACCCGGCCCCGCACACCGCGACACAGCCCGGGACTGCCCAGCCCTCAGGCGCCAGGGCCCGGCGGTGGGCGCCCAGGGCCGCGTCAGCGGCCGCCGCGGGGCGGAGGGGCCCGGGGCCGGCCCGACCCGCACTCACCGGCTCGGCTCCGCTCCCCGCCGCCTCAGCCGCCGTCTGCGCGCCGCCGCCACCGCGGCCAGGCCTCCCCCTCCTCCGCTGCGCCCGCGGGAGGCGGTGCCCGCCCGAAGAGGGCGGGACGGGCAGCGCCGTGCGCGGGCAGTGGCTACGCAGCCGCAGACAGGCAGCGGCGGCAGCCAACCGGTGTCGGGGAAGGGCGGGCTGCGCGGCACGGCGGGGCGTGGCGGGAGGCAGGGCGCGCCCGGCGGCGGGGCGCGGGGTCCCGCGGAGGAGCCGTCACCGTCCCCGTGCCCGTCCCGCACCGCCGCCCGCCAGGCCCGGCCCCGGGGTTGCGGCTGGGTCCCCTCGCCCCGCAGCCGCCCTCCCCGCGCTCCGTCAGGGGTTCAAGCCCAGCGGGTGCAGGTAGGCGCGGCTCCGCGTTACACCAACGCGTGTTTAAGGGGGGGGACAGTCCAAGCTTTCCTGCTACCCCGGGGAACTCCGCGTTAGGCTCTCTGCAGGAAGCCGTGGTGCTCCCACTCACCCGAGGCAAAGTCCAAGAGCTCGGCTGCACCGCAGCAACCGACCAGGCGCTCTCCCCCACCACCCTGCAGGGCACCTCCGAGTCTCTTCACCAGCTTCTCCTGCGTGCTCTGCTCCAATGGAGCAGGGCTCCTTTGCTGGAGGACCTCGGCCGGGAGGTGAGGGCAGGGCGTGGCACAGACCCCCCCCCCAGGCTTTCACGTAGCTGGAGAGAGGAGCCCCCGGCAGCCTCCCCCCAAACAAACACGGGGGGAGCTCGAAGTCTTTGAAGAATGCCACGACCTTTGCTATCTGCTGGCAGATAGGGCTGCAGGAGGCTTGACTTCCAAACTCAGCACCTTTCTTTTCCTACCTCAAAAAACCTCCAATGAAAAACCAACCACTCTTGTACGTTTTTATGTTTTATATGGTCAACATTTCTACAGAGAATCTCACATTAGAAAACATCTGCTCAGGTACAGCAGGAGCAGCGCAGGAGGAAGGTTCAGCACCAGAGCAGGACTGGTAACCCCATAGCCAGAAATAGGGGCACACATGCCTTTAGCTGAGCTTTCAGAGCCTCTCTGGATGTTTCAGCCCCTTTTTTGCCCCCAAGCCTGCAACAGAAGTAGGCTCTTCACTATTATTTCAACACTCCTGAATTCAGGGACGTGCTGACCTGCTAAGAGAGAACCAAAGCCCGGGTTCCCCAGCACTGGCTTCCTTCTGCCTGGTACCACGTTGTCCCTGTTTTGAAACCTCACCACCATCCCCAATGTGCTCATCTCACTGACAGAAACCACGAACTTTCCTCCTGGTTGCAAATGGTACCATCACAAAGTAGGTCGCTTTGGGCCACACTATCCAAAATCCTTTGCTTTTGTTTGAAACGTTACGTTGGCTGAAAAATCCAAACCAAAGCAGCAATGCAGAGTATGGTCAGCAGTAAAATAATAGTACAACAGTGGAACAGGACAGAACACATTCACAAATGATGGGAGTCCTCCTCATCCATGTCGTTATCCCAGATCAGGCTGCCAGCTTCAACTGGCAGAGAGCAGAGGGAAAACCAGCACCGGCTACCACAGTACACACCAAACTCCTATTGGAGAAGAGCTGCTTTTGCTCTCACTGTACAGATCAGAGCACATGGGAACAGCCCCATTCTGGCCACAACGAACATACATAAGGGGGAGCAGGTCATCTTCAGGCATGAGGTGATTCACGGAATGGTCACTACACAGAGTTGCTTTGCAGCCTGTGAATGCGTGAAGCCATTTCAGCTGTAGCTCCCAATAAAAAGATCACTGCAGCCTCACAAGCCAGGCATTTGCTTCAGATATTCCAGTTCTGTGTAACTGCACATTAATCCATGCCACTTTGTTTCCCCCCCATAGGCTTCATGTACGTAGATGTCTTGAAGCTCCTCTGCTCAGCGCAGCGAGGCTTCACTGAGCCAGGCCTCCCTTCTGACCAGTCCACAGCTCACGGAGCTCCACTTTGCAGCCCAGATCCCTCAGCGCCGCTTTGGCCACGTCATCGCAGTCCCTGTGTGTTGCACGAGCTTCTGTTATGAGGTTCTCAGCTCCCATCTCTAAGATGGGCTGAGAAAAGTCCCGGCTCCGGGCGACCAGGTTGCGGATCAGCATGCAAGCCTGTTTCTGAGGAGAGAGGGAAAAGACTGATATTAGCAATAGTTTTTGTAAGGAAATACCATCCTTACCTTTTGTAAGGAAATATATATATATACACCTGGGTGCAGGTACACATAAAGCCAGAGCCTAACTTCACAGAATAGAATCATGGAATGCTTTGAGTTGGAAAGGACCTTAAAGCTCACCCAGTTCCAACTCCCTGCCACAGGCAGGGACACCTTCCACTAGGTCAGGTTGCTCAAAGCCCCATCCAACGTGGCCTTTAAAGTACCTATCCTCATCCTCCTCCTTTGAGGAGGAAGAGTGATACCTGCAAGAGAACTGTGGAACTGGCATTCCACAGTTGCTTGAACCTGAACTCAGGTGGATTTGAAACCCAAACTCCATTTTGCTCTGATCACAGCAGGGTGACAGATGTAGGGAGCCCAGCAGTTAGATGCTGCTTCCCATCACACTCGGAACCTTTTGGCATTTGTCAAGTAAAGGACAAAACCCCAAGGAAGCTGTGAACAGAGCCAGCACCAATCCTGAACAAAAGCCCAAGTGCTCTGAGGCACGTACCTGTACAGCCACCTCTCGGGGATGTGCTTTCATGGCCTGAAGGGCCGCCAGCGCCCCGCCGCCCTCCATGATGACGGAACAGTTCTCGGGCTTGCGCAGAGCCAACATGCACAAGGCTGCACAACCCTGCTCACAGATCTGCAACACAGAGGGAAGAGACACTGCCTGGAAATGGTGCTTTAAGGAAAAGAAAGTGTTTGGAGCTTGTTTCCTTGTCTGGCAGTTCTTCTGAAATGTGTTTTTTCCACTGAAACATGCTGCTCCTCTGGCACGTAAACCAAGTTTGACACTTGGCATAAAAAACCGTATCCAGTAACCATCTGATTCAGGAACAAGAAAAAACCCCTCATGAAGTGAAGTGGACATACCTTTACATTTACCCAAATATCTGCCAAAGCATGCCCTTACCCACTCGACAACAACTGGATGTTAAAGTTTTCACACATTGATTAGTTACAGTCATTTAACAACTGCACACAGAAAGCACGTGCCCTCAGTACAAGCTGTTTATCACAAGTCAGAGCAACGCTGTGGCTTGCTCCCCTCCACAGGCCAAGTTACCCTGTTCCATTACACAGCCCAAACCCCACCTCTAATCCCAGCCCTGGTGGGACTTCATCAACCACATCTCTGTGTACCTGCGGGTTGGCGAGGTGATGGCTTATGGCGAGGACAATGAGGTCTGTCGCCCCAGCGCTCACGATGGCATCTTTCACGTCGTCGTTCCCTGCGACTGCCCGGATGGCGCTGAGCACCTGCTTCACCACGTCCTGTGTCCAGCCATACAAACGGGTTAGAAAGCTGCAGAGAGAGTTCTGGAGCCTTCTGAAAGCCAACCAGAGCATCCCCAGCAACTGGATTCACACAGTTGTAATTCTCAGCTACAAACAGCAACACTACTCTCAGTCAGGCTTTCTTGCTAGTCAGAGTAATAATAGAACTGGATGATCTCTAAGGTCCCTTCCAACCCAAATCATTCCACGATCCTGTAAGGCTGTAAATTGGGATCAATGGCTGGGTTTCAACCCTCACCACACCTAAAAGAATGTGTAGTGTAGCCAAGACTCCAAACTGAAAAGCATGCCATGCTGCATTACCTCCACTCCCAAGTACACTTTCTCTCACTCACCGGATGGTCAATGCAGTCAGCCAGGAGAGACACCATAAAATTTAAGCCTCCAAGATCTACAATTTCTTGACAGAATTCATTCCTGACAGAGAGGCGAGAGAGGGTGGCACACAGCTCACTGAGAACACTGGAGTTATCTGTGAAGGCTGTAGGGGAGAGACCATGAACGGAGTAACTGTGAGGGAGATGGGGTGCTGCAGGATCAAGGTGTTTCACTTTACTTATTACAGTTAAAAAAAAAAGAAGCCTGAAAAAGTGTATTTCACCTTATATATTGAACCAGCACAGATGACATCCTGGTCACTCTGCATCTAGACTATGAGTATCTTTTCTTGGCCAGAATGCAGCACCTCAGCAGGGACAATGTGCCTGTAAACCCACACTGGGCTGTAAAATACCTCGTAGATAAGACTGACAAATAGCTCCACTAACTGCCACCTTAGTGCCTCTGGAACACTCGCATTATTTTTCTCTCTCAGGGCACATTTCATCAAAAGAATTAAACATCATTTGAGTGGCAAATTTCTGAATCATCTCTGGGGAGCTCCAAGTTCCACCAAAGCACTGCTTTGAGATAAGAAAACCCAGAGGATTCAAAACGAGGATCAACATGAGGTGAATTTTACCTTTTGCAGCTTCAATGAGGACTCTTAACCCATCGTTTTCCAACACAATCATTTTAGCATGATCATGAGCATGGCCAAAGGGCACGCGGATGTCGTCATCAAACGTCATGATCCTGAGGGCCGAGGCGGCCGCGCGGACGACGTCGGCGCTGTGTCTGTGCTGGATTATGGCTCCCGTCAGGAGAGGCAGAATCCCACCTTTCACAAAGTCCTGACGGTTCTGCTCGTGCTTCAGACAGGCGTGGCGAACACATCGGATCCCAGCCAGCACCATGTCCGCATCCTCCCTGTATTCCTGCAGAGTTTGGAGCAGCAGATCCTGGCCAGCGGAGTCAAGCAGGTCTGGCTGCCCATCCAAGAGGGCAGACAGAGTATAAAAGGCTTTCAACATTAGGTTTCTGTCTCCTGAAGCCACCTGGCAGGCAGAGAACACCACAGGATAGGCACCATTCTGCCCAGCCAGGCAGCGGAACGCCAGCTGCTCTTTGCACTGGGCAGTGAAGACCACGAGCTGCTCGGCCACCTCAGCAAGGTCAGAGTCAGCCACAGCTTTCCCGAGGGCATCTAAAGTCTAAAGAAGAGAACAAGAGTTAATTTTGGACCTGGACTGGGAAGGAGTGAGAGCAGTTCTTTCGAGTCAGGCACATTTGTTTATTTATAATCAGAGTCTACCTTTACATTTAACATTACTTTGACACGACTAAGAAACGGCTGTCTGAAACAGCAGCATGTTGTCCTCACGCACAGAACCCTTGCAGGAACACCAGCATCTCTCTACTTCTGCCATCACAGTGGACCAGTCTGACCAGTAGTGGGTGAACTATCAACGGTGTGCACCACTATTTTTCTATTCTTGCTGGTAAGGGTCCCTTCCAACCCAAACCATTCCATGATTCTATGAACTTTTTGTATTATTCCTAGCCTGCACAATAGATGGGATAAGCTGCTTGTTGAAGAGCTCAAAGAGAAATGAGACAGAGGCTGAAGCACAAGGTATGTCTCATTATTCTTAACCTATTACTTAAACTCATTTAACCCTGATCCTTAGACAACATGAATTTGTGCTCCTACCAGCAAAATCTCATGCTTTTGCTTCTGCCCATTTTCGGAGGCGGGCGGCCGCACAGCTTTCACAATATTGCTTAGATCAACACCTGCAAGGAAAAACAAAACCCAGATTCCTGTTAGTGACAGCAACTTGGGTAAAATTTGTCAAGGTAACCACAGTTGAACAAAGATGACCTGATAGTAAAGTGTGGATCAACGCACAAAGATGCTGAAATGATGCTAACGTTCTGTCTAACTATAAGGGTCAAATACATCCTGGAACAAAGCGTCAACTCTAATGGCTAAATGTTAACTGGGAAAGAAGAAAAAACCCACCCATTGACCAAACTGCAGTTTCACTCAGAGCAGTTTTTCGGTCATAATTACTCCATGAAACAAGGTTAGTATTAATTGTGTCAGTGTTCCACTTCACAAAGGCTCTTTTCAATACCGGCGGATGGATCGATGGATCTTTGCATGCAGGTTCTCTTAAAGTTTAAGATATGTAAAACCTCAGTCTGTAATAATCAGAACTGCAACAGCAGGTGAATTTACGATACCTTGGGACTCAAACTGCTGCACAGCTTCCCTCACAGCCTCTTCTGGGTCCATCTCAAACTCTGTCATGTTTTCTTGCACTGCATCATCAAACGTTTCCTGTGTGATCTGTTTTGACCCCATTTTACTCGAACAGGATGAACCACCTCCTTGTCCTGCCAGTAAGATAGTCCACAACTAGTTTTGGTACAAAACCTCCAAATGTTAATCAGAAACAAAGGAAGCGACTTGCTCTTTTTCAAAACAAAAGCACAGAACTCAGAACCAAAAATCTATGGGCAACGGGATGACTGGGGTTTGTCTTAATGGGCAGAAACATACGGCAAAGAGATAAGAAGGAATCTCAGAGGCCCTGGATTTGGACGGGGAAGCTGCCGCTGCCCTGCCGCAGGTGGGTGTTCCCGTGACACGGCTCCCGCACCTCTCCTGCCGCAGGGGCACAGCGGGCAGCCCGCCTGGGCACGCACAGCCCCGAGAGCTTCACCCTCGAGCGCTCCCACAGCCCAGCGCCCCTCGGCCCTTCTGTCCCCGCTCCCACGGCAGGGCCCGCTCCATCCCCCCATCCCCTCAGCAGGCCCGGCCGGGTGGATCCCGTCTCTCCGTGTTTTAGCGAGGCGTGCCCCGGAGGAGGCACAGGAAGAGGGCGCAGGCACCAGCGCAGCGCCCCAGCCCTCGGTTCTCCTCCTGACCCACCTCGGTGCCCCGCCGCCCGCAGCGCCGCTCCCTCACGGGCTCCTCCCGCCGCGCTGACAGCACCAGCCCCACCCGGCCACCGTACGCAGGCGGCGGCTGCGCCCAGCGCGCATGCGCCGGTGCCAAACGTCACGCCCCTCCCTGGCCCGGGACAAAACCGCCGTGCGAGAAAGATCCCGCGCTGCGCCAGTGCGCATGCACCCTCCCCACCGCGCCGCACACCGGCGGGCGGCAGCCGCCTGCGCATGCGCAGTATGCGGGAGCCCACTGAAGCGGCAGGGCAGCGGGGCCCCACCGGCGGAGCGGGAGGCTGCGGGCGCTGCCCGCCCGCTCGCCCGCCCCTCACCGCGCCGCCCGGCCCGCGCCGCGCCCTCACCGGTAGTATCGACTCGCTCGGAGGCAGCGCTGCCGCGGAACCGCCCGCCTTGACGGGGAGGATGAGGCGGCGGCCGCGCACTGCGCAGGCGCGGCGGCGGGAAGGGGCGTGCGAGCGGTGTCCCGCGGGGGGTGCTGGGAGGTTCCCGTGAGGCGGCGGCGGGCCCGGCGCGGGGGGCGCCGCCTCGGTGAGGGCAGGGCCGGCTCCCGGCGGGGCGGGGCGCGGGGCGGGGCAGCGCGGGGCGGGGCGGGCCGCGACCGTGCCCCTTCTGCTGCCGGTGCCCGCGCCTGCGGCAGCGTGGGGTGGCGGGCGGGAGGCTGCCAGGGTCGCCCGGTGAGGGGCGGGAAGGCGCCAACCGCAGCGGCTCCTCCTCACGCTGCGGTTTACCTCAGGCTGCGCCCCCCCCCCACCCCCCGCGCGGGGACCGGGGGCAGGGAGCTGCCCGCTCCCCCGCGCCGCGCTGACGGGAATCCTCCTGGGACGAGCACAGGGAGGGGGGGTCCGGGGTAGCGGGGGGGCAGCGGCAGCGGCAGGACCTTCCCCAGCGGCCGTGCCCCGGCCAGGGGCGGCATTGTGCTGTTTTGCTACAGGATAAAAATGGCCTCTCGGCGGATCACACGGGAGACGTTTGATGCTGTAGTGCAGGACAAAGTTAAAAGGTATCGCATGGACCGGGGTGATGCCATAGAAGATACAATCCATCATTTTAAAGGTAACGAAACGCGGGCGTGACGGGCCGTGGATCCCACTGGGTTACGTTTCTTGCCTTCCATTTACGTACATTTGCCTAAAATGTGGACTTGTGCTGGTGGTTTTCCACATCCATTTTCATTTAAGAGGCTAATGGCTTGCTATGGCTGACACTATTTCGATGTGGAATGCAAATTCCAGGCAATAAAACCGAATTTCAAACAAAGGAATTCTGTTCAGGCTACATCGGAGAGTGGGTCCAATTTCAGGAGGTCTCCAGAGACATCGCTGCGGGATGGAATTCTGTTGATGTCTGACAAGTTAAATAAATGTCGGAGTGCATTGGAAGCCTTTGGATCTTTTATTTCATGTTAGTTTTGGAGCAAAAGCTAAAAGCAGGACATTAATCTCCTGAACATGCACAAAACATCCTCTGCGGATTCTTTTCTTTTCTAAATTAGACGCCTAAAATGTCTAGAAAAAATAACTTTTTACATTCATAGGAAATGAAGAGTTAATCTCTTAAAGTTGTATAAGCTCTGAAGAAATAATTGATTTTAAATACTGAATTTGTCCAAGTATTCTTTCTGAATTTAACTCCTGGGAATAGGGAAGCTTGGATAGTTTGCAGGAAATTCTGGTGTGTCTGACTTTAATGTTATCTTGGATAATTGTCCATGGGTTTGTAGCTCTGATCTGGTGAAGTTCCAGCGTTGAGTGTGGAAACAGAAAGTGCAGGCTTTGGTAGTTTTACATCTGTAAAATCAGAGTAAGAAGCCTTATGAGCACAACGTGAGCATCTTCCGAAGCTGAGGAAGTTATGAGTAAGTGGAAGATGGGGTATAAACCATGTAACTAAACCACATAACCAAACTGTAAAGCAGAGCTGGGAGCATAAAAGTGTTAATAACTCTTTTGACGTGTGTGTTTAGGTGGTGTTTAATTTGTGGCTTTTTGCTTATTTCAATTATTCCATGGACATAAGGAAGCAAATGGGAATATCCTGATGGTCGATATGTTGCTGCTCTTCAGGAGTTTTGATCCGTTGACTCTTCCAAGTGTCTGAATGTTTTTATCAGTTACTTTTTGGCACTACCTGCAGGGCATTGGTGTCTCTGTGCTTTTATCCTTCCAGCTCGTTCGAGGCCAGTCCCGAGACCAAGGTACGACAACAGCTTTCGTGATGATGGCAGATACGCTCACGACAACGCTCAGCACCATCCGCACGACGACTGGAGTGAAGACCCCAGGGATGACTATCCAGGACCTTCCTATAGGACTGCCAATCCTCTCATAAGGAAAGACAACTATTACCATGAACAGTTCGGCCGCCCGGCATCCCGTGACCGGGAATTTGGCCACCCAGCATCCCGCGACCGGGAATTTGGCCACCCGGCTTCACACAATCGGGAATACCGGCGTCCAGCCGCACACAAGCGGGAGTTTGGGCGCCCAGCATCTCGTGATCGGGAGTACAGGCGCCCGGCTTCCCATGACCGGGAATATGGGCACCCAGCTTCCCATGACCGGGAATATGTGGGCTTAGCTTCTCATGACCAGGACTACGGCCCTCCTGACTCTTGGGAATCCACTGGACCACATGAAACTGATTTTAGTTCTTCGGATATTTTAGGTGATTTTAGATCACCAGGACTCATGGAAGATGAATATGGCAACATGGAAAATCAGGAATATGATGTGGACTTTGGAATTCAGTCTGATGGTGAGTTCCGACCCCCGATTCGCAGGGGCAGCAGTGGCAGGGGAAGAGCTCTGCGAGGAAAGCGGATTGCAAGGGGTGGCGTTAAAACTAAGGTGTTCAAAGGAGAGCTCAAAGCTCCCCTCAAGAAGTGGAACACTAAAAAGCTGCAGCCAGGCCTTGATCAGATGCCACCTGAGCAACCTGAGCAACTGCCAGAAGGTGCTGAGCAACCCAGCCAGAGGCCTGGGCCTGTCCAGCACCCCAATCAAAAGTTGCCTCCACAACCTAATCAGAGGCCAACTATAACAACCCAGAGACCTATTCTCAGGCTCCCAAAGCCTGCACATGTTTTCCGAAACCTCAATTTTGACCTGGTGGACAAATCGGACATTTTTTCAACATTTGGAATAGAAATTATCAAGTGGGCTGGGTTTCATGCCATAAAAACTGATGCCGAGTTTTCCCGGCTCTTCGGAGCTCTCTTTGAGCTGGAGACAGAAACGTGTGCAAAAATGCTTGCCTCCTTTAAGTGCTCCTTGAAGCCAGAACACAGAGATTACTGTTTCTTTACCATCAAGAGTTTACAACATGCTGCTCTCAAAACTCCCAAAGTGGACAATGAGTTTTTAAACATGCTGTTGGACAAAGGTGCTGTGAAAACAAAGAACTGCTTCTTTGAGATAATCAAGCCTTTTGATAAATACATAATGAGGCTCCAGGACCGCCTCCTGAAAGGTGTCACTCCCCTGCTGATGGCCTGCAATGCCTATGAGCTGAGCATCAAGACGAGTGGGTTTGGGAATCCCAGAGAAATGGCAAGTGCTTTTGAGACCACTGTTTCTCTCTGTCGTAAGTCTTTAGCACTTCTGGGGCAGACCTTCGCCTTAGCATCTGTTTTCAGGCAAGAGAAAATACTTGAGGCTGTAGGGCTCCAGGAAATGGCTCCAGCACCAACGTTGTTCCCAAACTTTGATGATTCAACGTTGTTTGGAAGGGAGTACATTGAAAACTTGAAGGCTTGGTTGGAAAAGAGTGGATATCCCATTCAGATGAAAAAAACTGAGCAGGAGTCCACAGAACCGCTTAAAAAACCCTCTCCTGACCCAAAAGGTAACAGGGGGTAAACTGTTGTAAGATACTTGGCAGGATATAATGTCTTTATTTGTCAGTAGCATTTTATTGTCATTTTAATGGTTTCATTAGGTCAGGATTTGCTAATTCTCGGAATTCCATGTGAATCTTTGGCAGTGCTGAGGCAGGTAGTCAATACCACCTGCTTTGCACTTTAGGGATGAAAGTGTGTCTCCTTCCTCCCCTCTCCTGCACGTGCTTATATTGAAACGTAGCATTTCCACCTCATGCCCTGGGACTCTTCAGCTGCCCCCCAGTGCCAGCCCTGCAGGAGGCCAGGCCTGCAGCTGCTTGCGTGAGAGGGAGTATTTGCACCTAAGCAAAGCTGGAGGTGTTACCGTCAGTGCTTTCAGCAGATGCACATGTCTTGGAAGTTGTTTCTATACTACCGTCTATAGGAATAGATCTCTTCTACTCTATTAGACCAGCTAGTTCATCCTCTCGAAAGCATTCTTACTCATTACTACACTCATCTGGTTTTTCCTAATTGAACCTCAGCTGCTTTCTCAGGGAGGTCTTACAGCACTGACACTGAACGGTTTGGAGCTCCCTCCTTCGCAATAGTGTTCAAATACACTTATTTTGCACAAAACCCCTTTGGTGCAAGCAGTGATTGCCTTTCAAAAGATGGCTTCATGTGCCCAGGATGGCCAAGGGTGAGTTTCTTAAACCACAGCACTGCTCGGAATAAACTGCTCTAGAATCTAAGTTGATTTGAGAAAACAGAAGGTTTGAGGTTTCCTTCCCTTATATATTAAGTGCAGCCTTTTTACATATTAATGTTGAGAAATTGCAAATGTCAGTGTGTCAGAGAATAACAAGGATGACGCAGTGATACTCCGTGGCTGAGCAGAATGCAGTGACTGCTTTTCTCTCTCCCCACAGTCCCCCAGCGAGCCGATCGGAAGGTTGTAGAGACGATTGAAGAGCTGGTGACCAGCATCGTGTCAGGAACCTTGTCTGCCAAAGAGAGGACTGCTCAAAAGAACTGCCCTGAGTATTGGTAGGTGTGTTTGGACAGCATGTTGTAATGCTGCTTGCTGGCAAAGATCTGTGGAATAGATTTAATTAAATCCAGTATTTGTTGGATGGGTGTAAGATCAAAGCCTATTGTATATTTAATCAGACTTTTTGAGCTCATTACAACTCCTGATACCCATGGAAAATGTCCTGTTGCTTCTGCCTTGTCTTGTAGCTCATGATGCTTTTGATCTGTCAGTAACGGCTGCACCTCAATCCAAATGCAGGGCGTTAAAAGCAATTTGCATGCACGAGATGAGAATAGGAAGCAAGTGTAGTTGGTATAAACACACAGTGAGGTGACAGACTTATGGATCTCATGTTCTAAATAACGTTGGAAAAGGAAAGCTGAGACACATCCAAGTGTAATGATCTTTTAATCTGACAGTATCTCTTAATGTGTGAATTGCAGCATAGCTGCTTAATTTCTAGCCGAATGATTTATCTCAAACCCCTCCATCATTTACTCGCTTGGCATGCTTTACTCACTGCTCTACAAGTGGAGTTGGGTGTTACTCTGAGGCTAATGTTAGTCTAGCAACTTGTGTGCACCCCTGGAAAAAAGGGTCAATTGCTGCAGACTTTCTGCTCTGTGAATTCGAGATCAGTTGTGCTTTCAGCTCAGGCTTTCATTCTGTCGATGTGATTTTCTTTAGGTTCTTGTCTGATGAAGATAGTCTGGAATACAAGTATTACAGGCTCAGGTTATCAGAGATGCAAAGGCGGACGTCACCTGGCACGGAGGTGGGTGTGGAGGGCAGGACACTGGAGGGCTCTGCAGCAGAAGCCGTGCGGGCCATGCTCTACGCCAGGAAGGTGGCAAGTATTAAGAGAAGGCTGTTTAAAAGAAAAAGGCTTGGGATCAGCACACACCGCGGGGCTCGAGGAAGGAAAGGGAGGAGAGCATCCACAGGGACACAGACTGTGCTTTCAGCTGGCACAGTGCTGAAGCACCAGGACAAGCATCTTCAAGGGTCAGTCCAGGCAAAGCCTTCTGCCTCCGAACCCAGCCTGTGTGAGAAGAGCCCTGCCCTGGATGCCACCTCACCCTCACAGTGTGCCGCCGGTTCGGAGGTGTCTCTGCCAGCAGAAGAAAGGGCAGATTCTGAGGGTTTCTCAGCACCACCTGACCTCCTCCCACCATTGCCCTCTCAGTTTCCTGATGGTATGTGAAGCTGCAAGATTAGATTTTCACCTGTAAGTTGTATGAGAAAAAAAATTGCATTGAATGTTCTGGAAATGCCAAAATCACTTATTTTGCTAAAGTAGTTCTCAACTGTAGTGAGCTTCCAGTAGTGCAGGTTTTGGATGAAGCTGTAGATAACCAGCTTTCTGTTTCTTGCAGTGGATGCTAAAACAATGGAAACTGCTGAGAAACTCGCCAAGTTTGTTGCTCAGGTAGGACCAGAGATTGAGCAGTTCAGCATCGACAACAGCACGGACAACCCAGACCTTTGGTGAGTGAGCCACGTGTTCAGCTGTGGGAATGGGCTCATAAGGAAAATCAAAATGCATTGAGGCAGTTATTAAGGAGATATTTCCTTTTCTGGTGTGTTGAATGTATACTTTTATTCAATGTGTTTGGGAACAGAGGATTTCTGAGCAATGCTCCCTGTTGTCCTGTTCAGCACCTCCAGTAATGGTGAGTATCTGAAACACCGACAAAAGGAAAACGCTTCTCCCAAATGTGTGCACACACTGATAGATGTATTTTAGTTTTGATATCCTAAGCAATCAGCTTGCATCTTGAATCAGTTGCTGCCAAAGTAGTTTCAGTCTTGTTCATTTTTGAAGCAAGGCTCTGATTACAGTAGCCCAAGTGCTCTGCTGTAAATTAGCAGAGGTTTTCTCTTGTAGTCATACTGCATCAGCAGAAAGGGAGCCCTGTTGTCAGTTCTGTCTCTCAGAATCAATACCCCTCTTGCCACATAAACCACATGACCGACATTTGGAAGACCCAAATTCTCTTGTGGGGTCTGCTGTTTGCCTTTTGGGTCATCCCAACCTGGCATCTTGTCGTAGTGTCTCCAGCTGTATAATGAAGCTAATTGTACTGAATTCTTTACAGCACAGGTCCAGATGTGCTGCTATAAACCAGGCTGTGAGAACTGAGGAGAACGATTGCTGTTGTTGGGGAATCCTACAGTTCTACAAAAAATTACTAAGAGCTTTCTTTCTGTTGTCTCACTTCATGGTAGCTGAAGACAATCTCTTCCTGATGTTATTTCACTTTAATTTTTGCTCAGGTTTCTACAGGATCGAAACAGTTCTGCCTTCAAATTTTATCGAATGAAAGTCTATGAGTTGTGTCCATCCATTAACTTCAGTGCTGTGTCAGAAGCAACTGATGCTGGGGAGAGTGCTAAACCTGAAGAGAGAAATCTGGATATTTCGGAAGAGGAAGAGGATGAAGAAGAAGAAGAGGAAGAAGATAATGAGGAGGAAGCTGAGTTTGAGGAGGATATCTCGCAGCCTTTGGAAGGAATCGATATGGAGCAAGCAGAGGAGGGAGAAGAGGATGACATGTCAGCAGGTAGAAGTGTGGAAAACCTAGCTGAAGAGATGATTTCCAAACCAGGAGAGGAAATGTCCCCAGGTGAAGTGCAGCTAGCCGCATCATCTGATGGTGCTGTACCCAATCTGTCGACACAGGCGTCCGCTCCTGCTCCTGGAACCCCATTTCCTCGCAAACGAATCAGCAGCAAGTCTCTGAAAGTGGGTATGATTCCTGCATCCAAAAGGATTTGCCTCATAGAAGAACCAAAAGGTGAGTGTTACTTGAAGGATATTTTGTAGGTATCAGTAAAGAATTCCTGGGTTTTATGTGCTTTGTTGCTGACTGCTATTAGCTAAAAGAATTAATTCTCTAGCCAACAAAGGAGAACCTGAATAAACTGTGTAAGTTCTTGTATTGTAGTGCAATAGTAAAGGTCACGTCATCATTCCTTAAATATTCCCTAAGTAGATGTGAATGTTATCCACTCTCTGCTGCTTAAAAACCTCCCTGTAGTAGTTTGGTGGGGTTTATTTGGTCAGTGTACAGAAGGTTTAACAAAGTTAAGGAGAGCACTGAACAGACTTTGACTGTTTGACTAAACATGTTCCAACTGTGGATTGCCCTGTCAAATGCTGTCAGCATGGCCACAGTGAGGGTGGGTCATGAGAGTCCAAGACTTGAGAGAGAAGTAGCTTAAAACTGATTCTATGTGCTCTGCAGCTGCTTTAACAAATGTCTCGTCTTTGCATAATGATTTTTGTTGGTGAAGGTTGTCATTTGTGATATGAAAATTGTATACAATAACCTCATTTAAATCCAGGCTGAATTTTCTAGGAGTATTACAGAAGCTCAGGGAAATGAAAGATCTAAAGTCCTTTATAGCGTATCATCCATCAGTGTATTGCTGGCACAATATGTCCAAAATGAAATACATGCGTGTACTAATTACCTTATTTGTGGTGAAGGGGGAGAAAAGGTCTTACCATTTCTCTTTGTCTTAGTTGTATTCTGATCTTTCTTGTTGGTTCTGATTTCAGGCCAGGTCACTGAGTTGAGTCCTGCTTGAGATGTACTTGGGGAGTTCTGTATGAAAGTGGTTTTTCTTTACAGCTGAATTTTGTCTTTGATTTGACTTGCAGTGCACGAACCTGTCAGAATTGCTTATGATAGGCCTCGTGGTTGCCCAGTTACAAAGAAGAAGAAGGTAAAGAACTCTTCTGGTTTGTCATTGCACTCTGAGGGCCAACTGGCTTTACAAGAGACCGCCTCTGAAAATGTGTCATTGCCATAAAATCAACTTCAAACCTGAAGAGCCTGATCCTGAAAGGCAGGACTAAACCTGAGAGCAGCCATGGCTCCCGTTGTCTTGTAACTACCTGTGTCAAAAGGAAACATTTAATGATTACAGCACTATTGAAAAGATGTGCATGAACTTTGTCTTCTATTAAAATACAAAAGTTAAGAAAGGAATCAGTTCATTGCTGTCTGGAAACCGGGCTGTAATTTCCCACAAGTGGGGAGATGTTATGTATTTGTAATGGAGGTTCAATCATTAGATCATTCAATCTAACAACTGGCAAGGCAGGTGTTTTCTCTTTGATAGACTTTTTCTGTGTGGCCACTGAAGTGTTGCTTAGAAGATATTCCTGTATACCCAGAAATTCGGGCACAGTTTGGGGAGCAGGTGGGGATTTGAGGGATTTTTTAATCCATGGTCTCCTTGTATAACAAAAAAACCCACAAACCCTTTGTTTTTTGTTTTTTCTCTCCATAGAAACCAAAAGATTTGGAATTTTCGCACAAGAAGCTGACAAACAGGAATGTGGGTTTCCAGATGCTTCAGAAGATGGGCTGGCAGGAAGGACATGGCCTTGGTACACGAGGAAAAGGAATCCGAGAGCCTGTAAAAGTGTATGTAGTGGGAACACAGTGCAGAGATGTGCCACCTCTGGAAAAGGCTGGGATTCTCCTGGTCACCAGGTTTCTCTAAGCACCTAGGTGGGCCAGTTCAGTGGTTTGTTTCCTTCCTCATGTTGGCCTCTGGCCTCAGCAAAGCTGAATGTGGAGACTTCCCGTGTCTCTGGCCAGGCAGGGCAAGGCCTGGTCTGGAGGGTGGCTCTTTCTCGCCATCCGACTTGACATCCCTGAAGGCTGCAGCATGAATGCTGCAGTGAGTGGACACTCCCTAAAGATACAGAGGTGCCCCTGTTCTTCAGGAGATGGGTTTTGTTGTTTGCTGGATTTAGGTTTGGGGTTTTTAACACGTGGTATTATCCTGGGGATCTCCTTGCTGCCACACCAGCTACAGAACATAGAAATAGGCTTTAGGAATGTACTCCTAGGTGTAGGCAACACATTTATTTTCACTCTAATTATGCAATTCATTCCACTGCACACTGAAAGAGGTAAGTGCATCTGCCAGAAGGTAAGTGTGCTTTTTCCTTTAAAACATACTTTTGGTTTTGCATCTTCATTTTGTCTTTTAAAGTTGCTGTATCCAGTGTCCACTGCTGCCAGCACGGGGAACGGGCAATGCCTCCTTCAGCTCCCTGACTGAATAAGGAGGTGGAAACGATTTGTTTCTCTCTGAACCCATACAACAAGCTTTCTCATCCACACATGCAGTCTGTGGTTTAACAGTTTTCTTTCTCCAGGGGTTTCTGTGTTCTCTTTGTGCCTTGGACCCTCCTGGTCATTTTAGCTGGTGGGATACTTCAGATTGTTTCTTTCTTTTTTCCTTAGTGCTCCCTGTGGTCCAGTGGCCATCGCTAGATTTTCTGTGTTTCCTCTTCCAGCAGCAGATGGACAATGTGGCAGCAGTTTACTTCCCCTGCAGCTCTCACGCTCACTTTGGCTCTTAACCTCAAAACTTGTTGGAACCAAATCTGAGTAACTTTTTTGTTTCTGTAGCTCCTGCAGGAGCTCGGCTGCATGGTTAATCCTGAGTGATTCAGTTGTTTCTGGGCTGTCAGCTCCCTACATTCTCAATGTTTTTGGCCATCTTTAACTGCTATTTTAATAGGTGAAAATACAGTTTTTCCAGCTTGAGTCCATGGCTGTGTCGCTCTTGTAAAGCCACCTGCAAAGAGCAGTGCAGAACTGCTTTCTGTACCTCTAATAAGAATGTGTTGACCTTTTCTGGAACGTAGAGAGCACTCCATGGTTTTGATTATCTCCCTGGTGTGCACCTCTCTTTACTGTCTCATCCAGCTCATTCTTTGGACAATACACTGGGATGGTCTCAGTGAGGATGAAACCAGTGCAATCTAACACTTTGCTTTCTCTTGTTAGTTGCTTTGATACAGTGCAGGGTTGGTTTTGCCTTTCATTTAGTAACCTGTAGCCTCTTTCCTCCCTTTTGAAAACCACCAGCTCTTCTACTGATGAATTGTTTGAAACTGCATGTGCTGCCTAATCTCATTCTCTGAGCAAGAGGGGATGGATTAATAATCAGAGAGACTCCAGTTGCAGTATAGATCATGCCCTGATCATTGTATAACACCGGTATCTAAACCCCGTGTACTCAGGCACATCATTTGTTACACAAAGAAACTTGAGGGCCTGTTTTGTTAAGAAAGTTTAAAGCTTATCTTTGGCTGTGGCAGCAAGTTGTATTTGCAGGTTTGAGGAGATTTCGATGTATGTTACTGTGAGACATCCATGAACTGCATGGTGACTCCTCATGGAAATGATGGCTCCAGAGATTTCAAATGGAATTTCAAGGTAGTCTTGAGAGCTGTTCCCTGTCTTGAGCTGTGAGTCCGACCAGGTTTAAGGTTCAAGAGATATTTAAAACCCCCCAACCAACCAGCCCCCAACTCAAAGGAGAGCGTTGCTATGGGACAGACCGTGCTCTGAGTGATTATCTCATGTCTTTAACGAGGTGTTTTTATTCTGGAAGTAATCTAGAAGGGAGCTGTAGTGTAAACAGAAACCCAACCAACCCAAATCATCTGTTCTTTCTGGTTGGAAGCATGAAGCAGCCATTGTGTAATGGGAGAGTCTGCTTCAAAGAGGCTGTACTGCAAAAGAGAAAAAATAGCCACGTTTTGGGAGGTCTTTTAGGTGACGTCACTTTTAACCACAATAGAAAATGTGATGATACAGCTGCCAAGTCACACTCTGTACCATTTGGGACAAGAGAAACAGCACCCAGGTTTCTGCTGTGGGCTGTAAAGTTGAATTTGCTTTTTAGAGTCTGAGTATTCTCTCAGAATTGCACTATCTACTTGGCTGACGTGGATCTGATATGACAGAAATTGGATAAGAATAAGTTTTCTTTACTTCAAGTCCTCAGATTTTACCCTGAGAGCCCAGCAAACCCGATTGGAGCACATGGGGCAATCTGAAAAGGTTTTCATACTTTAATATTATCTAAAGATTTTGTTACGTAGTCTCTGCTGTGCAGGGTAAAACTAGCCCAGAGGATCGATCATTCCTGTGGCAGAGGTTTCATTCATCTTGGCTTTGTAATGTCTCTGTTCTATGCACACAGCCTGGAGAAAGAGATGGGGTTTAATTGTTTGGACCTCAGCATTCTTGTGGGTCACCTACTTCCAGGGTAGAAAGTTGGTTTGATGTTGCTGAGGCCCGTCTGCTCCTGTTGGCATGTTTGGGTGAAGAAAGGAGTTAAAGACTTGCTTCCTTTTCGGAAGGGCAGGACTTGTCTGTGGTGCGTGTCTTGCTTTGGGGGCTAGACATTTTAAGCAGCATTATGATCCTTTGGTAAAATTATCATCTGTTATGCAGTTACGTGGTGTTTCCTCCAAGTCTCTGACTTCTGTCATTTTTGAAATGTAAGAAACAAGGCCATTTTTGCCATCTTTTCAACAGAGGATCTTGTATACCATGAATAAAGTGGTTAAAGTTCATGCAAGAATTTGATCTGTTGGATGACTATATCTTCACTGCTCCCTTAATATCCTAGGAGCATTTTCTTCTGGTGGGTATTTGCATGTGCAATGGGAGGTGGGATTGTTTTATGGTTGATCTGGTATGCCAGATACGAAGCCTCCACTCCCCCTCTCCCCCCAAGTGAAGCAGAATGACTTTCCACTTGAATTGTGTCTATGTTGGAAGCTATTGTTTAGATCTCTTCTGCACATTGTCAAATGTAACAGAAACAGAGTGTTCTAACTATTCATTTTACTCCCTAGGGGTGCTACCTCTGCAGGGGAGGGCTTGGGTGTTGCAGGGGAAGAAAATAAAGAAGATGCATTTGATGTTTTCCGTCAAAGAATGATACAAATGTACAGGCAGAAAAGAGCCAGTAAATAGGTATGTGCAATGGACACGTCTGCTTTCTGAATTCCTGCAAACATTAACGTACCAGGGCTTTTTAAGTCTTCCTTTACCAAGAAAATATTACTGTTTCCATGAGTATATCTGGCTTCTTACCATTTCATGAGAATCCAGAGCTACGTTGAACTGCTTTGAACTGCTGAATTACCCCCAATCTTACTTTCTAGGTTTGACATAAAGACTCGCTCGCTAGAAAGTGCACGGATATGCAAAGGCTGCTTGTGAAAGCTCCTCGGCAGAGCATGCCCGTATGAAGAACACTTTGTTCTATAGTAGCGGACTTGAATACTAATGTATTAAAACATTTTCCAAGATTCAAGTTAGTCTTGTGTTTAATTGTGCAAGCTAACGACTTGGATGTCATCTTCTGAGGAAGAAACAACTGATTTTGTTCTCGGAAGTGCCTGCTTACCTCTCTCTTTGGCCAAGCGTTCCTGTTTTGTGATGAGATGGCTTACCAAAAAAACCCAGAATAAGCAGCATGAAAAATATGACTTAGCCTGCTTTGGCTCTGATCCTTTCTGAAACCAAGAATCTTCTCAAGTTCAGATCTTGCAAGGCAGTTCAGATTTTATTACACTACATTTTGTTGATGGTCTGATCTTCTGATCTGCTTCTGGAGTCTGCATAAAGCAGTTTCCTTTCCTCCACATGCCAGTTTTAAGAAGAGTCTCTACCTGTGTGCTTACTTCATATAGGAATCTAGACTTTAAAAGTAGGATGAATAACAGAGTTCATCTGAGTCTGAGAACACTAAACTATTCCTTGAAAGCCTTGGCTGCTGAGGTCTCTCACTGTAACAAACAAGTAATGCATATTTTAAGTGTATTTTTTGGGTTTACACGAATTTGCAGCTCTTCTCCAACAAATTCTTGACTAATTTCTTTCCTTCTCAGAGAAGTTTAAGTCATGAGCAGGTGCAGTTCATGTGGCTGCAGAAGATACTGAAGAAAACACTTGGAAGTCAGATATTCAGAAGTCATCTGGAAGTGGATGATCAGTTTCATAAGACCATCAGTTTAGAGAGTCATTTGTTTCTTTTAAGTATTTGCTTTGCAGAAGTTCTTTTATTGAAAAATCCCATGAAATAAGACCAAAAAAAACCACTTGTACTTTTAAGGGACTATTCCACAACTTCCTGAAAGTGAAGACTGGCTTAATCTACTGTGCTTCAGCAAAAAGCATTACCTGACTGCTTGGTGAAGCCGCTCTGAAGATGGGAAAGATTTCACAGTGTTACCACAAATAAAGGTTCGAGGTCTGATCGTTCATCTTTATCTGACTTGCACATCAATAAGGGATCTGTGACTGGATTACTGAGAGAATTTAATAATGCACTTGTAGTGTACTCATTCCCCATCATTAGCTTTCTAAAACTAGGCAAAACTCTTCACTTGAATGTTATAGTACCAAAACCTACTTTGCTGACGTTCTCTTGAAGAGAGTTGATCTTGAGCTGATGCATGTTTTGCTTACTAGCAGTGAGTGCTCGTCTTGCTGATGTTCCCATCCCACACCATGCTTCTTGCAGAGCAAAGAGCTTGTGGTCCACCACTAATAGCACCCCCTGGTCCCGTGGCAGCATCTCCCATTCCTCACTGACATATATGCAAGAAACTCTGTTCTTCGGTTGCCAGCTTGCCTGTGCCTGCTGTTTAAGGAACAAAATTATACTATTTCCCCATTAAACCCCCTGTTGGTTGAAAGGGAATGTCTTCATTTTCATTCGATAGCAACAAGCTTTTCCTTGTAACAACCAGGTTTAGTTTATGAATGCAAGTTTTGGGGTTTTTTTTCTTTATGGGTCTTTGAAACCATAAGAAACAATTATGTTGCAGTGTAATTTTCTGATAGCTCTCGTTTTGTTGCCTTGAAGCATATCATCACTGAATAAAACCACGCTGGCTGGTACAGAACAGTACACTGGTGGTTCTGGTTTTCCATGAACATCACATGTGTCTTCACCCTTTATATTACAAGAAGTTGAAGCATGAAGGATATGAAAAATGAGTTTATCTGGTTGTCAGACATGATTAAGGACTTTTGATAGCCCAGCCATTTCTCATAGGTTTTACTTGGAGATGTTTAAAATCCTTAATCGTTTTGGAACACAGGCTACTTGAAAGGTCTCAGTTGCAGTCCTTGGCAGTGTATGCTTACCTGTTAAGTTCCTATTTGGGTGTTCTTTGCTGCCCCTCTTTCTTTCCTGTGCCTAATACACTGTAAAACTTGAGCCTTTCAAAAAGGAGATCTGTCAGTCACAGTCTGGTTTAGAATGGCACTTGAACCAGTGGCATTGGCCTCTGACTTCTCTCGCAGACCCACTCAAAAGGCTTCAGCTTTTCCTTCCATGTCACTGATGAGGCTGCCAGTGTTGCCATTCCCAGTTTTATTTCCCTGCCAGCTTCCAGTTCAGCTCTTCTTTCGCATTTCCATTTTGGAAGGATTCTTGATGCTCGTTCTGCTGTTTGCAGCAAGGCACGAGGTGGAGGTTCGCAGCAGGTTTCTTAGGGCCAGGTCAGCATTCTGCACTGCTCTGGTGTTAACCCACGTTTGGTGGGCAGAGGTTGGGGTGCATTTGTGAAACACCTCACCCAAGCTGGGAAATGGTACTGTCCTTTCTGAGTGCAGTTCAATTTACTATAATGCTGTCTTGAGAATAAAGGTGAACACTGGGAAAATCTGAATCTGCTGCCCTGGATGACTGTTGTATGGTCTGTCTTTCTTGTGCCAAACTTGAATTTTGGCCAAGATATCAGCAGAGAGTACTGGTGCTGAGATTCCAGTGTTGCTCTCACGTGGGTTACCTTTTGCCACTTTTATCTTGTTTTCCCAAGACCTTACACTCCTTTTGCCAAAGGAATTCCCTTTTATTTTGACCTGCTTTTGCAGGCTGATTAGCAAATTTGAAATACTTGTACATGTGAAACATTTGTTATGCAGATGCGTTGCCTTGTTTCAAGTTTACTAGCTTCTTTTCTGTTATTTTAGTTCCAGGCTCTCTTCCATGAAGACTGCAAGCTTCAGTGAACATTTTAACTAACTTCAGTGGTGTGTCTACTGTCTTTTGGTTGGTTTTTTTGCCATTAATCTTGTAGAGCAATTTGCTAGTTTCTGTTCGGTGCGAGTTGGCAGTAGTGCTAAGCTAGTAGCAACTAGATGTTTATGTTACTGGATAACTGACATTTCTTCCTAGTGTAAGTAAACATGTTAGCATTGTTAATCTTTTAATATCTGCAATAAATGTAGAACTAAACGATTTCTGGTTTAAATGTTTTGCTTGTGAATTTGGCCATTTGTAAGAGATATGCATCACTTTGGCACTAACAAGTGGAATTGAGATTACGCAGTGTTATGTTAGTGTAAAGCAGGATTTTATAGTGTATGAGGGAAGGAAGGTCCCTCTGTTTCTGTGCTGCTAAATGTCTCTGTGGAGAATACCCACTAAATCATTTCTCAGTTGGTTTTTCATGTGGCTTCTAGTGCATTAAATCCATCCTCGACAGTGTTACTCCCCACATGAGCACCCAAATGGTCGTGCCCCAGTCAGAATGCGAGAGTTTTACCCTTTATTCCCGTGTCCCAGGAATTAGTTGTCTCTCTGATTTTCTTGGTGGACTGACTTTCAAAGAGCAAAGCTTTCTCTTTACATATGTGTGGTTTACTGTTGCCTTTAAATTCAAATTCCTTTTTTAGACAGGATATGAGGGGGGAAATGGCACTGAACTGAAATTTAACACTTGTGCAGCCAGCTGCCTTCTGTTGAGAGGTAAAGCGAGAGCGGGCGCTTGGGAAAGACACCAGCCAGGTCTCCTGTCCCTTGCTTTTGTACTGACAGCTAGGAAAGGCTTTACGGAGGCAAGTTCCACCCCTGGCTACTCCTTTTTCCTCCTTTTCCTTCAAAAAGTGGTTATGTGTGAGGACCTGGTTCTAGAGGAAAGGACATTTGCTCTCGTTGGAGAGAAATGAGATCCCCATTCTGGGGGAGGTGCCCTAACAGAGTAGAACTACAGTCACTAATATGCTGTTTGGAGTAATTGTGTTGGATTAATTGAGATGTTTTCTCTTTTTTTTGCCTTCAAAGCTTTTTTTTGCTGTAATACCGGGGACATTTTCCTATTTATTTGGGGGGTTATTTTTAAGAAGACAACTCCAGCATCCTTAGTGTGAACACTTAATCTGTGCTGAGATGATTGTTCTCTAAATCAATGTACAGTATATTTTCTATTGATACTCCATTCTGCTTTAAAGTTAATCCTGATGTATCGTGCCCAAAGCAAGTCTGGACTTAGAAATTCAAATGTTATTTGGGATGGTTTTCTATCCTCCAAGCAGGTATATTTTCTAATTAAAAATGAAGTCCTGAAAGTCCTGTATCATCTTTAATCCTGCATATCTCATGACTGAGTGGCCAATCACAACCAGACTGTAGATTTGAGCAATAATAAACACCTTAAATGAGAATATGCTCAAAGAACAAGAGGGTACTTCTAAAAATAAATAGTTTTCTGTGAACCTTGTCAAGTAGGAAACTTGCTGAATTGCAGCAAGGGTGGAAACTGTTTGCATTATCTGTGGGCAATAAAGTTACTGCTGTTTAAGAAAGTGCTGGCACATGGTGTGTTCTCTTCAGCTTTTTTGTGCCGAATTCCCGTCGTTAGAAGGTTGTGCTGATTTCCTTGATGATTCTTTCCTAGCCAAGACTTTGAAGGGGGAAGTCGTGTTTTGTTATCCCACCACGAGGTAATAAAGCAATAGCAAAGCAGCAAACTCAAAGCAAAGTGATGTGAGTTTTAAAACAGCTGCCTCTTTGGCAGAGGTTCATTGGAGACTCCGATTCACGGGGTGAACGAAAGCTCTATCTTGGAACAGTTGACAAGGCCTATTTTTAGAAACCAGAACTATTGTTGGGTGGGAAATGGGAATTTGGAAAACCAATCTAAAAGGAGAAGTCACAACACAAAAGTGAAAAGAGAATCTCTTAAGTTCTGGCTTTATTTGATGCCATATCCATTGCTGCAGGTCATATACCGGGGCCAGCAGGGGGAAGGTCAGTAGAGGGAGTTGTGTGAAGTTCGTGGTTGCACATGCTGAGCACAGGAACATCCACACTGAGTTTTAGTGTGTGATCCCGGTAATTGAACACCAGTCTTTAAGAGGGTGTAGATCAGTTCTCATCCATAGACTTGTGTCATTTAGGTGCTCTCAAAAAATGAACATGTGCTCTCAAGAAATGAACATATGTCCTCGAGATGCTAGGTTCAGGGGGGGTAATTTGACATGGAGAAATCAAGTGTTTCTGTCGAGCAGCAGCTTCCACAGGCTGGGCCCTGCTGCAGCCAAACACCCAGGCAGCCGGCGGGCGAGCGGGCTTTGCCGCTCAGCGAGGACAGCATTCCTGCCCCGCTTCCCTGCGGATCCCGGCACGGCACTGCCCGTGGGAGCCCGGTGCCACATTCCACATCTCCCACCGCTTCCCAGCACCGGCTGCTCCATCCCCAGCCCCGCAATGGGGCCGGGGGGGGGGGGGAGGGGGGGGGGCGGCGCAGTCACGTGGCCAACGGTCACTCCTGAGGCGGTGGGAGCTGAGGGAGGCGCCGCCATCTTGGGGGGGTGCGTGCTGAGGGGAGCAGGGCTGGCGTGCAGCCTCGGCGCTGGCCGGGGGGTGTGTGGGGGTCCCCTGAGCGCTGAGCAGGCTCCGTGGGGTGGTGCTGGGTTGGGGTGTTGGGGGGGGGCCATGAGTGGTCTGTACCTCTTGCCCCTCAGGCCTGTGTCAGCTCTGCACGTCATGCAGTCCAGAAATGGCCGTCGGGGAAGGGGTTGTAGCAGAACGTGGTGGGGGGGGTGGGGTGTCAGTGTTAGGTTGAGAACAGATGTGAGGGGACAGCACGGCTGAACCTCACTGCCAGGAGCAGGAAAGTGTAAAACGAGGGTGGGAGAAGTCTGTTCCCAAAGTCTGTTCCCAAACACTGTAGAGGAGATGGGGGCTGTTGGCACATGAGGACGTGTCTCTGCAGACTCACACCCAGGCTCACAACACGGGGACTAACGAGTTACCTGATAGTTCTCTGAAGTTTCCAACCTGTTTGACTAATTCAACAGTATTCGAACCCAAAGTTGACTTCCAATGCAAACCCTTTCCTCAGCTGTGAGTGCTTCCCTCCAGATGGAAGTGCAGGAAGAGCAGAGTTTCCCTTCTTTATGAAGGCAGATGTGGAATGTGGGTTTGTGGTTTCTGTAATTGCAGATGCTTTAATGTCACTGAAGGGTGTGTGCCTTTAACCGGATTGCCAAAATTCCAGGCATCAGAGTCCCAGATTCTAATTAATAATAGAGGAATTCTTTTTTCATAACATAAGGTTGATTTGATATGTAGAGATGTAATTTTTACCCAACATATCTATAAACCCTGCTGGATTACTGGAAATAAACTCGTTTTAGCAATGATTTTTCTTCAGTATTTCAAATAGCTGATTACTGCAAAACGTTCCCACTTGTTCTTACCATTTGCGAAATAACACGGAGTTATCCACAGAAAATTGGGACCATTGAGCTTGCAAATGAGAATGACAGACTGGGCACAAAGCTTGGTTTGCTGGGAATAGCTTGGGATTGCCATCAGAGCAGTGCCTACTCCTGATTAGTAGAAATACAGGTCATAGAATGGTAGAACAGTTTGGGTTAGAAACGACCTTAAGATCATCCAGCTCCAACCCCCTGCCACAGGCAGGGACACCTTCCACTAGAGCAGGTTGCTCCAAGCCCCTGTGTCCAACCTGGCCTTGAACACTGCCAGGGATGGGGCAGCCACAGCTTCTCCGGGCACCCTGTGCCAGCGCCTCAGCACCCTCACAGGGAAGGGCTTCTGCCTTCTATCTAACCTGAACTTCCCCTGTTTAAGTTTGAACCCGTACATATAGCCATATAATAGCTTCTAAATCTTGTAAAAGGGCATGGTTGTCCATCTCCAACAAAAATGAATTCACCACATATTACAGTGAACTTCAACTGCTTTTAATTTTAGGACATCTGGAAGGAGTTAACAGAAAATGTAAGAGGTTTTGACAAGTTTCAGGAATATTTGAAGACTGCAGACACTTTGGAGCACTTCCACAGGCCGTTTCCAAGAAGCGTGAAGACATTGCTGCCTACAGTTATTTAATGACAAGGATTAAAAATTGGGAAGAACTTACTTCTAGTTGAATCTCTGAAAATGGGTGGCACTGCTCTTGTTCTTTATCTCATTTTGCAATTAATTCAAGAGTCAAAAGCATCCGTTGGGAATTGCATTCCCAGAAAAACAGTAAAATACCAAAGTAAGTGAAAAACAGTCATTTCACAAGCAGAAAGAAATGTAGCCCAGTGTTGGGAGTTTATTATTTATTAGGCATAGAAAGGAATGCTATGGGCTGTTGCGGACGCACTCATCCAAATGACAGCAATGCCTGAACAGTAATTGTAGCTGGAGGTTAGGCTTACAGGTAATAATAATGGTGTCGTTTATGTTCCTGTAAGAAATTAGGAAAAGAATATCTCTTCATTTATTCAAATAGTTTCCTAGTATTTAGGAAATGTTCTGGAAAAGTGTACAAGCTTTTCCCTTTGCTCTGTTACAATTCGTTTTCAATCTGGAATTTTTATTACATTGTCATTCTAGTGCTAAATAGTTTTAAAATAACTTCTCTTCTGTGTCTTGCAGCTGGAAATATCACCACCTTTAGGGAAGAAGCCTTAGCCAATATTTCCACTCTGCTTGTGAACGAAGAAACCAATACCCTGTTTGTTGGAGGCAGAGATGTGGTGTTTGCTCTTGACTTGAATAATATTTCTAGAGAAATAGCCAGGGTAAATGAAAGATTTTTTTCTCCCATACCTTCATTAAAAAAAAAATACTTTGCTTGTGGATTTCTTCAGCTGAACATCATGTCCTGATTTTAAGTGACTACAAGTATTACTATTTCAAGGCTTGAAATCACAGGATCTTTATTATCATCACGTATCTATTATCATCAGGTTCTTTATTATGCCTTGTCTGCTGGAGAGGTGTAGAAAAATGCTTCTTTACCCCATAAGTTCAAAGTTAGGATTATTTAGGGATTTTTTTACACATACTGTTGTGGGGAAAAAAAGTAGGTAATTGCAACATAGCACCTCACAAGTATTTCTGGCTTTTAGGAATCCTGGTTTGCTACACAGGAAAGGCAGCTGGAATGTATTCGTAGAGGAAAGGACAAGGTAGGGACTAACTAAAATAAAAATGGTGCTAGGACCTAGCTGCTTTGTACTAAACAAAGTCAAAGTTCCTCTCGGTGTGTTGGGTTTGTTTGCTTGCTGCTAAGACATGGCGAGATTGTCAGATGCAATCCACTCCAGTCCACAGCTTTTCTATTTATTTTCTATTTTAGATAAGATGCCAGAACTACATCCTCTGCCTCCATAAGATAAATGCCTCTTACTTGTATGTCTGTGGAACCAACGCCTATCACCCAACTTGTGATTACATGGTAATTAGGTTTGAATACAGGCTTTCCTGCAGGTATTTGAGCAGTGTGGCAGATCTTTAAACATTTTGCTCAAAATATTCCTGTTGAAAACTTTCCTAATTCTTTTATAGCAGTATGAAAGACCAGAAAGTGGCTTCTCATCCTGTTTAAATGATCTTTTGCCATAGGTTATCCATGGGACAAACATCAGCTTGCAAGGAAGAGCTGAGGAGAGCAGAGGAAAGTGTCCCTTTGAACCAACTCAGAAGTATGCGTCTGTTTTTGTAGGTGTGTTTGGACGGACAGGAAACCTGAAATGAGTTTCCTCATCTAAACTAAGCTGTTGGATACCATTACCCTCATTCTGGTTTTGCTTGTCAACCCCAATTTGTTCCTTATTGGATGGCTTTGCATCTTAAAAAGAAGTACTTTATACTTTTTTGTTTCTTCCAAATCCTTCCAGCTGGGGAATTTTACTCAGCTACTTCAAATAATTTCTTGGGAACAGAACCTATAATACTTCGCAGCATGAGAAATCCTGTAAGGACAGAGTTTAAAACATCATGGCTAAATGGTAAGAAGCTTTTTTATATATTTCAGTCTCTTGAACTTCAGTTTGGTGTATGAATTCTCTCTGGAGTGTAGCAGGATGTGATGGATTTGTAATGTGAGCTTTTGAATTAAGGGCAGAATGTAAAAGACATTTGTGAGTATGGACTGCAGTGATGAGATGAGCCACAGCCCCTTTCCGTTTATGAAAGCACAGTTCCTTCTCGTAACGTTGGATAGATTCAGAAATACTTTTCAGCCTTGTCGTGGTTTGAGCCTTTTCACTAGTCCACAACAAAGTTCAACTTGGCTTAATTTTGAAAGAATATTTGGCATTTGTGTTTTTCTTGGAATGAACTTCAATGTTTTGTGTGTTTGTGTTTCAGAACCAAGCTTTGTCAGCATGGAAATAGTGCAGGAAAGTGAATCTAATCCAAATGGAGATGATGATAAAATTTATGTCGTCTTCACCGAAACAGCTGTTGAATTTGAATTCTATGACAAGCTGCTGGTGTCCAGAATTGCCCGCGTCTGCAGAGTTAGTGTTTGTAGTATAAAGTTTTCAATGAGTGTATTGCAGATGAAGTTTCATACTCGAGTGATTGACAGTGGCATCCACACTGCCTGAGCAAACAGAACTCTGTCACATACAGTTATTTCTCAACTAGCTTCCTCTTTCTTGCTAGAACACAACCAGCTATTCAGGCTGTGTTTCACATTTTAACCTTTTTTTCTTTGCCTTTGAACTGAGCCTTCTATTGAAAGGCCAACTATATTTTTCTACACATCAATGCTGTTATGAAAATGACACCTTTTGCCTGCTGCATCCTACAGTGCCTATGTTATTCTTTCATTTAGGGAGATCTTGGTGGAAAACGTGTCTTGCAGAGAAGATGGACGTCGTTTCTAAAGTCCCGCCTTTCCTGTTCCATTCCAGAATTAAACTTCCATTTCAATATTGTCCAGGACATCTTTTTACTTAGGAAAAGGAGGTGGCAGGACAGCATATTTTATGGAATTTTTTCCCAGCAATGGTGAGATAGAGGGCTGTGTTCATAGTGGAGTTTGTCATGTATGGAGAAAGGGTTCTCACTGCAGTGGGACTAGCCTGGGTACAGCCATTTGGCTTTAACTCAGAGCCAGAAGCTACCAGCTACTTGCATTGCATGTTTTAATGGACTACATCTGGTTTTCTTACAGCTTGATCCAACTGAGCAAACATTATCATCTGAAACAAAATGGGTTTGGTTCCTGGGCCAAAGCCTTCAATTAAAGACTAACCCAAAACTTCTCCTAAGCCAAGTTTTGAGAGTTGTGTTTTCTCTAGTTGGATGGTGGGGCAATTAAAACTCATTACATAGAAAATTACATCATTACATGCACAAAGTCCTGGATTCTTCTGGTCCTTATGGCACTAAAAGAAATAGCTGACATTTCAAGGTGCAGAATTATTCTCCTGCTCCAAAAGTAGTATGTGTCATGGTCTGCTTGTCCAATGTAATGTTCTGTGGAAATGAACACAGAACTCCAGACAAAAAACCATCCAAGTTTTAGGTTTAAAGTAGCTTTTTCTTAATGCTCTGACTCATGAAGAAAAACAAGACAAAGTGGATCAAAACTTTACATGTCAAAAAATACCCCAGGAGCCATGAGTGGGTAACTCTCATGTTTTATAACAGCACCAGAATTACCAGAATGCAGCACAGTCAGCACCGTGCAACTTAACCTGCTGCCACCTATTTACCCATCACTTTATACCCACTAGAGCTTTGGTGGGTGTCCACGACAGTGGGTTTTATTCCTGGTTCTGGCAGGTTGGGTTCGGTGTGTCCTAAGACAGGAATTTGTAGAACATTTATTCCTTTGGGTCTATCATTCCCTGGGAGACGTGAAATCACATCAGTATCTGATCCAGACACTCCTAAAAGGCTCCCTCCATTTTCAGGCATTATTTTGAGACACATTGTAATTGGAGGCAAAGAGAGAATTGTGGTTTTCAGGAAGATGAGTTAAAGGGATTAGAAGAAGAACTAATGGTTTGTGTCAGAAGTGAGGAGCCAAAGGGAGGAGAATCCTGTCAGAACGTTGATTACCGTATACTTGGGCTCATCTGCCTGTTCACAAGAGGTTGTCAGAGGTCCGCATTCTCTATGTTTCAGTTTATTTGAGGGTGATTACTTGATTTTTAACAAATATTTAATACCATCTTTTATGGGTGGTTTTGGTTTATTCTCAGTGAATCATGAAAACTGCAACAGAGAAGGATTTTTAGTGTTAGGTGTCTTGACTAATCCTGAGAAAGATCAGTGTGCACTGTGGAGAGTGGAGGGGGGTTACACTCTTTCTTTCTTCATAACAAAAATTAAACCTGCTTTTATTTTGTGTGGTGTTCTGTTGTTTGTTTGTTCTCTTCTAAGGGGAAGATTAGACATATCAGCTGTTTGTGCCTACAGTATGAAAACTATTCAGGAAGTCTTCTCCAAAGGAAGCTACAAAGGACCAGTAACTGTACAACATTCCCCTGTTAAGTGGATGGTTTACAGGGGAGAAGTGCCAGTTCCACGTCCTGGTGCTGTAAATATGAATTTACTTGTTCTAATTAAAAACCAGCCTCCGGAATGTCTTTTTTTTCCACTATAAATGCAGTGTGTACAATCAGCAGAGAGTCACCTGCTTTCCCCTTCCATCACACCAAGGTTCCTAGAAAAGCCTCCTTGCCACAAGCTGTGGGTTTATGGGCTGTTTCATAAAGGAAAAGAACGAGGTTTATCTTTTGAAGATAAGTAGAAATAACTGAATGTTTAGAGGGAAATGCACCTTTTCTCTATACCTCAATGAAATGAAAAGTCAAGTGTCCTCATGCTTGTTGTGTTTTGTTCCTAGTGTATAGATAACTCTGCCCGGAGCATGGGGTATAACACATCTACTGACTTGCCTGACAAAGTCCTGCAGTTTGTTAGAGATCACCCTCTAATGGATGATTCTGTAAATCCAATTGGTGACAGCCCAGTGCTGCTGAGGAGAGGCTCAAACTACACCAGGATCGTGGTAGACAGAGTCACCGGCCTCGATCGACAAACGTACGATGTGATGTTTCTGGGAACAGGTAAGAGCTGTTCTTGTAGGAAAAGATACTCTCCAGTGCTCTGGATTTTGTGCCAGGTTGGTTTTTTTTGAGACTTCTAAAAAGGGCAATTCTTCTTCAGCTCTGTTTTAAGTTTTGCATTCAGAAGCTGTCTTGCTAGTTTGAATATTTTCATCCCACTTAGGTTAAATGCATTTGCCTTGTTGGACATTAAAAGCCTCTCTTTAGAAACTTTCCCTATCAAAGGAGGCTTCACATTGTATTTGCAAATTCAGGGATTGTTTGAGGTTTGGGGAAAAAAATAAAATCAGTGCTTCTCTCATTGAAAGAAAAAATGAGAATTGCTTTGAAGACTTTCAGAAATTCCCTGTGCCCCAGAACGTCAGCTAAACCTCCCATTTCAACATGGGTGACCAGGCTAAAATGTTATGCTATGTTTAAACAAGCTTCTCTTTAGAAATACATTTCATTTGCTGTAGATGATGGATACCTGCATAAAGCTCTCAATTGTGATGGGGAAATGTTCATTGTGGAAGAGCTGCAGCTGTTTCTGGCTCCGGAGCCTGTCCAGTCTCTCCAGTTGTCTTCTGAAAAGGTAGAGCTTCCATCCCTGCACGTGGAAAGGGGCTGCTGTAATAGCTTAGGCCTTGCTCTTCCATGGTGTTCTCCTGGCTTTTAAATAACCTGTAAACGTCTCTATCTATCTAGATGGATAATCCTGCTTCTAGCATGTATTTGTCAATAACAGAAGCAGGAAACATGTTTCTGTAGAAGAATTTGTGTGTGTCAAAGTACAACTGGAACAAGCCTTTCTGTTCATTAAAAAGTTAGGGAAGGAACTGTCATTTTACTGTGGAAATAACGACTGGTTTCCATGCTGTGGAAAGCTGAGGGGGTTTCTCATATCCCCATCTCTTCTGACAACATCTTTAGTTTACTGATATTTTTCATAAACACCAGAAAACCTGACAATGCCTATTAGAAAATAACAGCTTAAAATCTCCCTATTGCAAAAGAACTCCGTCCCCCATTCCCAGGGAATGCTCTACGGAGGGTCCCACTCTCAAGTGGTGCAGCTTCCAGTGTGCCAGTGCCACCGCTACAGGTACTGCACGGATTGCATCCTGGCGAGGGATCCCTACTGCGCCTGGGCTCCGGCTGCTCACGGATGTGTCTCCCTGGCAGAGCAAACTGCTCGTCCAATGTAAGTAAAGAGCTGCTTTCCAGCTGCACACCTGATGGGAGATTGCTGTATCTGTGCACTCTATAGCACACGACTCGGGTGATTCCTAGAGATGGAGTGGTATGTGCTGGAACACTTCCGGGCTATGTTTGCATCTCTTTGCGTTTTGGTGGGTTTTTGTGTTTTCTTCTCTTTTATTTTTTCAGGCATTTAATTCAAAGTGTGAAAGCCGGGGATGCCTCCAGCTGCCTTAGTGGAGGTATGTGAACATTTGGGTTAAGAAAGAGTAGTTGAACTTCATGTGATCAAAATGCTTGTTCAGTTTATGCTTTCTAGAATTCTCCACTAGAGCAGGTTGCTCCAAGCCCCTGTGTCCAACCTGGCCTTGAACACTGCCAGGGATGGGGCAGCCACAGCGTCTCTGGGCACCCTGTGCCAGCGCCTCAGCACCCTCACAGGGAAGAGCTTCTGCCTAAGAGCTCATCTCAATCTCCACTCTAATAATAAAGCCAGAAAGATGTCCCTGTCAGACCTGTCAGCAACAGGATCTCTTTGTCTTTACCCCTTACCCATTCATTGCCCATTGGCAAGACTGGTGAATTAGATTTTACCTTTATTGAAATATTTGGTTATGTAAATGAAATGAAACCCCAGTGTTCTGACTTGAAAAAATGTCTTCATCATTTCAGAGAACAGTGTGAGGAAAATTCCCTTTACCCTTGGAAACAATGTTCATCTTAAATGTGCTCCCCTGTCGAATCTGGCAAGCGTAGTGTGGAAGTTTAATGGGAGCAGGATTCAGGCTGAGGCCTCGAAATATCTCCTCTATGATGGAGGAATGGCAATACTCAACGTGACAGCAGACGTGGCCGGGTTCTATGATTGCCTGTCAGTAGAGAAATCCAAAGGGAAAGAGTTCCCTGTCACGGTGGCCCGCTATGCCCTTTATGCTCAAGAAAAGCCAGAAAAAGCAAATATTGTTGCCACAGCAAATAAGCACAAGGAAGCAGAAGCTGTGGGGTTTCAGTCTTCAGTACCAGCTCCTTCACTGAAGCAGGCAGCAAAGCAGGAATCTGCGGACAGAGAGAGAGAGAAGCTAATTTTAAAACTCCTGGGGGCTGGGTTTGCTCTTCTCGTCTTTATCTTGTTGGTTTTGAGCTTCCACAAGAGTCATTTATCTCTTCCTTGGAAGAGCAGAGAAACCAGCCCAAACCCCACCGGTAGAGCTGGCTCGGGAAGCCCAGCACTGGCTGCAGAGGGGCTGTGAAGGGAAGAGCTCAGACACACAAACGGGCAGGCCGTGAATGCCTGCTCGGGAGCTGGCTGTGAGGAGCACAGCGCCAGCACACAGCTTCACCCAGAGCTCTGGGAGCTTGTGGCCCACAGAGCTCTTTGGCGAAGGTGACACGATGTTCCCTGTTAAGGAATGTGGAATATCAGAGGCAGAAAGTCCGAGCTGAAGACAAGCTGTGTTGCGTATTACATAGATGTGTTCGCAGTTACTGCTTTTAAAAGCAAGTTGCCTTGTTTGGGTACCTTTTTGACATGATAGAACCATAAGAATAAATTTCTGTCAAAAATTGATCCTGATCCACTTTTCTGTGAGGGTGGGCTTGCCCAGCTACAGAGGCTGATGCTTCAGAAGCTATTCATAGTTGGCATTTAATGTTTCACCTTCAGACTTTCTGTTTAATCTACAAATAGCAACTAATTAAGTTTCCCAGTGCCCCAAGAGGTTGCTACTATCCTCATTTCACATGTGAGGTTAAATTACTTGTCACTGACCACAGTGAGTATTGGTGTCAGATCTGCTGCTTTGTTAGAACTTTCCAAGTCATCTTCCTGTATATTTTCTTTCTCTGTTTTCCTCTCCTTTCCCTTTATTTAGGCTTTCAAAACACATTCCACACATTTCTTTTTCTGTGTTTTTAGTGACCTTTATGATACATCTTCCTCTGTCCCAAAATGTCATGAATCAACTTACATACGGCATTCCTGTTCAGAATTTAGTTCTAAGGCATGGGCAAAATTGTAGCTCCTTTTGTCCAAGGCTACCGAAAGCCAAGCACTTGAGACACTTTTTTCTTCATTCTCTTATAAATGTGCTCTTATATTTGGAAAATAACACGGGTTCTGGACAAAAGGCAGTGTTGCCTCACGCTGTCTCTCACCAGACATGCATCAGGTGCGAGGTGGATGCTCTTCTAGACACAGACAGCTCATTGCTTTCTCGTTTTCACATAGCTATGAGAGGAGAAACCTCTTTGGAAATGATTCTCCTGTGTGGAAGTGCGTACCAGGTGCAGCAAGACACTCTCAAATTAAGCAGGAATGCTTGGAAATGAAGACAATGTGTATGGATACCTATTTAGGGAGAGAGACCAGATAAGCAGCTGTGGAGTGTTCTTTCTCCCTTAAAACATAAACAGTTGAAGCTCCCCTCTGTTGGAGCAAAGCCCCAGTCTCTTCTTTTAGGATGCCTTCTTTCTCCCAGGCTCAAATTATTCTTCTGTTACACTTCATAACAACAGGTTCCTGTTGTATTATCTTGTGTATTATCTGGCAATACCCCAGAAGAAAGGTGAGGCCAGTTGTTGAACTTGCAGGAAGCAAATTCCTGGATCACTGTGGCTGATAACATGGCTACTTACAGCAGTGCCTGTGCTTCCCGCGGGAGGATGTAACAGGAACACCACCAGCCTTTCTAGCAAGGTGAAGCCATGGGCACGACGTGGGGACAAGAGAACTGTCTACAATGGACAGCTGAAAATCAGAAGACTGGAGAGCTGCTGGCAAACCACTGCACCAAGACCTGCCTGGAGGCGATTGTACCAGAGCGATGCAGAAACCAGATCTGAGGGGCACATCTTGTCTCACAGCTTGAAAGGGAGCCTACTTCCTTTACCTATATTCCTACTCCCTACATGCAAAGGGCTATGTGGAAATTCAGGATGCAGACCGGGTAGTGCTATGTAACTAATAACATAGGAAATCGAAATTGCCATTCTCATCTTTGGGGACACTTACTCTCTTCCCAGAGTGGAAGGAAGTGCAGATGGAATATAAAACCCCATTTCAGAAAATCCTCACAAGGCGACCAGCATTTGGGTTTAGCTCAATTCCTGCTGATCTAATTACCCTAATTTAAATGTGTAAAATAATTAGCTTCCAAGAGAAGTTCGTAGATAAGTTCCAGTTAACAGGTCGATATGAAAGATACTGTGCCCTACTTTCAGGTGTAGTTTTGGTGCAATTTTAGTCCTTTTGTCCTTGCTTGCAGCATGGCACAGGGGGAGACAGTGGATGTGGGGCAAGAGGCCTGGTGTGGCAGAGCTGGGCTGGCCTTTGATCTGCGGGGGCTCCCGGGGGGCAGAGGTTCCTCGCCAGCTCCGTGCTGGTGATCACAGCTGAGGGCTGCGTGAGCTGCTCTGGCCGCAGCAGCACACTGGGAGAGGCTGGTTGCCCGTTATCCACCCCGCTTCCCATCGCCTGTTCAGCCTCCTTCTTCCCGCGGTATTTTCCCATTTCATACAAATGATTCATGGTTTATGTTAATTTTCCACTTGTATAAATGACTTCGTAAGAGCCTGAACCACAACGAGCGCCCTATTGCCGATAGCAGATGTCTAGACTCAGATGAGAGACCACCATTTGTGTTTCCATGGCCGGCCAGTGCCCATTACGATCACAGTGCAGCGCTGGGATCCAGCCCAGGGGTTTGGGGGCCTAGGGAGCTGGGGATCCAGGGGGTTTGGGGTTTGGGGCTCAGAGATTCAGGGATCTGGGAATGCGGGGGCTTGGGGATCTGAGGATCTGGGGGTCCAGGGGATAAGGGGTCTGGGGGCTTGAGGATCTGGAGGCCTGGGGGGGGTCCAAGGGCTCGAGGATCCGGGGGTCCTTGGATTGGAGGATCTGTGGCCCCGAGGCTCGGGGTTCCGGGCCGGTTCTCCCCGGTTGTGCCCGGCAGGTGGTGCCGCCGAGCCGGCCCCGGCCCCGGGAATAAAGTCGGGAGAAGGAGCGGAGAAATGTGACCGAGCCGGGGCAGTTGGCGGCGGGAGGAAGCGGATAGGGAAGAGAGGAAAGAAAGGAGAGGGGGAAAAAAGGAACAAAGCCATCGCCGTCCAGGAGGCGGCCGCGCCGCTCGGGAGGGACCCACGGGGCCGCCGCTTTGTCTGCAGGGGCTGCCGAGACCGCCGCGTACTCCCGGTGCCACCCCCCCCCCCCGGTGCTGGGGGAAGGAGGGTCCCGGGAGGCCGGGGCTGCTGCCGCGGGCTGCAGCGGCCGGTACCGCCCGGCACCGCCCGGCTCTGCCCGGCGCTGGGGGCGCGGCCGCGGGCCGGGGGGATCCGCGCGGCTCCTGCCCTCGCTGCCCCGCACGCTCCGGGATCGGCGCGGGTTGGAGCCAGGAGCGAAACTAGCAAGATTTCCAAGTGAAATTCCGGAGGAAATTTAAAGAGTATCCGGATCCGGAGAAAGACAGAGAGAAAGAGGAAGGGAGAAATAAATCAAAACGTGGAGAGGAGCCCAGACAGCTGGAGGAAGGACGGGAGAGAAAGAAGCTGACACCCGGCAGAGATGGGGTGAGACTGGCAGTTTCTTATTCTTTCATTGCTTTTATTATTCATTGCTGCTGTGCTGTTTTTAAGGTAATGGCAAAAAGAACTAAGGATTTAAATTGCATTCCCCCCCCCCCCGCAAGCTTTAAAGTTTAGACTTGCCTTTTGTTTTATGGGTTAGAAAGAAGGTAATTGCAAATCGCTGCAAGCTCTTTAAATAAACTTGCATGTAAGGGAGTTCTCTAATGATCTGTATGTTGTATGAAATCCAAACTGGGAGGCTGGGGGGGAGGGCTGGAGTCGGGTTGTGTTCCCAAACTTTTCCAGAAGTTAGAAAGCAGGGATTTAGTTTGGCTGTTGTGACTTTGGCATTCAGTAAAATGGATCCTGTTTCCATTTCTAAATGGATAAATAGCTCTTGAAAATCCCTGACGATGTAGTTCATGATCCTGCTCAGATTTTCCAGGAGTGCAATAATGCTGCATGGCTGTGCTGTGGATTTTGGCATGGCAACAGCAGCTTAGCCTGGCATTTAATTTATGTCCTAGTTGTGAGTCTCAGCCGTGTAACTTTGAGGACTTGACGTGTTGTGAGTTTCTCCAGCAGTCAAGTCGTGGTGGCTGTTTGAAGGCACGGTGGAGCTGGAGGAAGCCTGTCTGACTCCCTCTGAGCGTGTGGGTTTGACAATGCACGAGAAATAAAGAGCATTCTTAGGGGCTTGTTTGCCTTCTGCTAATTTTCCTCTTGAACTACCTACATGAAATGATGGAACAGTCAAACACAGATTCAAGAGGCAGGAGAGGTGAAGAATCAAAAGTGACAGAAGTGTAATTCTGGCAGAGGTCCTTTGAAGCTGGCAAAGTATGTGCTGAGCCAGGTAAAATCAGAAAGTGTCCCTATTTCCCTGTAACTTTTCCTGTGACCCATAAAGTTACTGTAAAACTTGTGGAACTGCCAGGAAGGGTTTAACAAGCAGATTCCTTGGGAGCAGCACTTTAGCAGAGGCAGTGGGTGAATCCTTCCTGAACCTACTGCAGGGACACCAACAGCTCCCATGGAAGTGCTGGGATAGTGCCACCATCTCAGCCTGCTTCCACTTCACTGGATAATTGTAGTGGTGGAGTAGCAAAACTGGGGTTAAGCCAGAGATGATGTTTTCACCCAAAATTCCTTATTTCCACTTAACTCCTGAGATGAAAGTGTCTTTTTGCTCGTAAGTTGCTCACATGGGGATATTGAGTAGCTTTCAGCAGCATTTAGATTACTCTGGGTACGAAAGAGATTAAAAGTACATCGCTTCTTAGAGCACATCCCAGCAGTTGAGTTTAGTTAACTTAGTTTTAAAGCAGATTCTGGTTTCATTCGTCTGTTAGATTTCTTTGTAACATCATGTTTTGGTTCTCTTGGATAAATTCTCTGTGGACTCCTGTGTATGTGCTGTATTCACGTGGGATTAGCTCTTCCTCTCAGTTGTAAATAACGTGTGATCCTGAGGGAGGTGAATTTAGGTCCTAGCTGAGGCTTCAACTGCCACTGACATATCCCTGACTGCGATGTCAAATAGAAATACAAGTGGAGGCAACTTACTGCCTTCTGATTCGGGCAGTACAGACTTTACCTGCCTGTCACAGGTACCACGCAAATGCAGGCTCACACTTACCTGTGCTCTCACCCACTGACCTCTGCTGAACAGGCAATTTGAACCAGCCTTGTCAAAGAGGCTGCTGGTGCTTCTGGAGCTCTGGCAAGGGCAGGCTGAAAATAGCAGCAGATCTTGGGGCCTTTCTAGTGAATCAGAGCAGGCGGCTGTGCCTGGAAGTACTACGAGTGCTGCAGCTTCGGTTGAAGAGGCAGAATGTGTTGGAGGCACGGAGCATTTTGAAACGTGCTTCTGTCTCCACTTCTCTGCTTCTAATTATCACCGGGCATATTTTCTGGGATGTGTAAAGAATGACTTAGCTCCAGGTGGGCTCTGCTGGTGTTTAACTGCTGTGCAGGCTTAGAGCAAGGGGCTGTCTCTCAAAGGAGCGAGCTGCTGGAGCTTAGCAGCAGGAGTAACAGTTGTCCCAGAGACATGAGCGCCCAGGTCGTGCTGCAGCCCCCCAGCAGCACAGCATTCCTCTCTACATGGAGACTGGTTTCCAAAAGCAAAACATCTCTCTCGGCTGTGTTGTGTCTTTAAACGTCCTCGATCCGCTGTCTCTGTGCCTGACCTTGCACGCTTGTGGCTGTTCCCCACGCTGCTCCAACAGGAGCATGTTCAGCCAGAGTTCCTCTGCTGCCCTTTATCTGCAGCCAGGCTGTGTGTGAGGCAGCTGCTCTTCATTCCTGTGCTAAGCCCTGCTGGGAGCTGGGGGTGGCAGAAGGGAAAGCAGCCCCATGCCAGCCCCCAGCGCTGCACCTTCCCTTTGTGGCTGGGAGCTGGCCTGGCCTCCTTCAGTCCCATCTGGACACTAGCAGCAACTGTGCATTTTCCCCAAGGTCACATCATGCAGCACAGAACGAAAGCAAAGCTGCAGCTAAGAGGGTTTGAAAACCTGCCTGGTGGTTAGAACAAAGGGCTGGGAATCAATGCTCCCAAACTTGGTTCCCAAAGCAGTTTTGCAGTTCAGTGTCCTGAGGCTAGTGCCCAAATCCTGGCTAAGCAGTATCAAAGCACACTCCCTGCACCCACAGACAGTGAAGCAGTAGAGTGTGTTGGCTGTGGAGGGAGTTACACCCAGTCCCTGGCTCAGAGGAAGGGTGAGACCTTGGGGAGAAATGCAAAGGGGAAGAGATGAGGTTTTACTCTCATTAACCCACGCTTCTTCCCCAAACATCAAGTGACAGTATGAAATGTTCTGGAACATACATACTCTGTAGACGTGGTGCTTAGGGACATGGCTTAGTGGTGGGCTTGGTAGTGTTAGGTTTGCAGCTGGACTTACCTTCAGGATCTTTTCCAGCCTGATTCTGTGATGCTGTGACATACAGTCAGCAGCTATTCAAGCTGCTGAGGGAAGATAAAAGGAAACAAAGACAGCAGTGGAGGAGGAGAGCTCGGTTCTTAGACCCCGTCTGTGCTCTACTTCTGCCTTCTGCAATTCAGGGCTGTGTCTGTCTGAAACACACACACACACCCTCCCCCATCCCTGGCCACCCCCTCTCTCACCCCCCCGGCCCGTGCAGGGCTCTCTCAGTGCTCTGGGTGGTGATGGGGCAAGGAGAGCCCTGCCACACCAGCACAGCCTCCCTGCTGACTCAGCATGGCCACGGGCTGCCTGCCAGGGCCCAGCACAGCGTTCCGTGCTCACAGGCTCTCACCTACGTACCTCTGTGAGCACCCAGCCCGGAAACCAGCCCTTGCACAGAGAAAGGACATTGGGGCAGATTGCAGTGAGACTTGAGAAGTTCCCAGCACAGCAGCTGGGAAATCCTGAACTCCTGCTGGGGCTGGCAATGGCCTTTAGCAGAAGACAAACTCTTTTGGGGGGGCTCGCTCATTGTGGCTGCACATTGAACCCAGCCACAGTGCAAAAATACATTGCTAGGTCTGTGCAGGTGCTGCTGTCAGCAGGAACATCGCACCCCACAACCCTTCCCTGCCCGGGTGGCTCAGAACTGTTCTGCCCATGAGCCACAGAACCAAATGATTCTGCTGCTTTGATTCTGGTCCGATTTCTTGCAAGGCCTTTTTGGCTTGGTTTGTAGATGAAGGGGGACCACGGAGTGCCTGTGTGCAGAGCACAGTGTTTGGAGTGATTATCCCTTCTGCATCCAAGTGCAGAAGGCTCCTTTCTGTGACAAGTAAATGAATATCCCTGCAAAGAGAAGCTGCAGTGAGTGAGGAGGCGCAGGCTGGGGACCAGCACATGGACTTCCCAGGGATGCCCTTGCCTGAACCCCATTCAGGAGCATGGAGGCACATGCAGACCGAGCTCAGCCTCCCCAGCACATTCCAGCTGCTGCCTGAAGTGGCTCAAAGACTTTATTCTAAACCTCAGACCTATTCACTATTTGTGGCCCTGGAGGGCCTCGAACTCGGGCTCACCCACCAAATCTCTCTCTTAAAACTCTACACTTGTGTCAAGGTTTGAATCCTCCTCTTGTGTCGCACACTGTGCTTAGGAACTGAAAACAGCACAGAAACATTAATATCGATTTGGGGAATGGTGGCTCTAAAAGCTTCCCTCTCCACAGCAACTAGGTTTCTTCTCCCTGGTCGTGCAGCAAAGGGCGAGCAGGATGTGGTAAGGAATTCAGTTAACTAAAGGGGCATCTCACAGGCAGGCAGGATTGTGAGAACAAAAGAAATATGAGGATGTCAGTGGGAAAAATCTTCTGGATTGCCCAGAAGATCTGAGAACAAGGACAAAGCAGAAGTCAAATGCAGAAAGAGCCCCCTCCCCACACCCTGTGTAGAAGCCATCGCTGGGTGCAAACAGTAAACCCCTGGTTTCTTCCTCTCGCTGTCATAGAGCTCTGGCAGGAGGGTTGTGGTTTAGCAGTTGCCCTTAGGTTTAGGAACCTGCTGAAGAGAGAGTGAACCTGGAACTGTCAGACAGGATTTTACCAAAGAGATGCTATTTGCATTGGAAATACCTTGAGAAAGTAAGAGCAGTAAAACACACTTTCTCTGAGGTGTAAAGACCCCAACAGGCAGCTGAAGTTGGGATGGGTCGAGGAGCGAGCCTGCAATGAAAACACACTGGAGCTGCCACGGTGCTAGTTTAGACAGAAAGATAAATGCTTTATTGACAGCTTTTTCAAAGACTCTCTGTCCCTTCCTCTATCCTGCGCTGTTCCTTACAACGGGATACATTTCTTTGTAGGATTGCGGCAGGAGGGTGCAGTGGGAACACCATTCCCAGCTCTGCCTTTGCCTCCTGCGGCTTCAGCCAAAAACCCCTTCACCTTTTCACTTCTGTTCTGCTATTAGACTTGTTTGCAGGCTTGAGAGTATGTGTCTGGTGAGGATTAGGGGGGGACTCTCTGAAATCCTCCTGTTAAACACATCCCCGGCAGAGGGATTGAAAGGGGTTTGCTCAGTGTGTAGATGTATGTGTGTGCAGGACGGGCTCTGCAGCAAGGCGGGCGAGCTGGGCTGTGTATGTACCTGTGTATGTCCTGATCCAGATGATCCAGGTGTGTCACGGGACAATCCTGGTGCTGTCTCCTAAACAGGAGATGTGCAGGCTCTCTCTGGGTGGTGGCTCGTCTCCCTTCCTGCTGCATCCTCCCCGTTGCATGAGCAGCACTGGGGTCATTTAGAAGATCCCACTCAGGAAGAGGCCCATGTGCTATAAGAAGAGGGTAGAGGCCACATCCCGACAGGACACTCGAGGACAGCTCGTGCCTCCAGTGACATATGTGTTCAGATTACACAGCACAGAGGGGGCAGTGCTGGGTTTGGTCTTCTCCGGACCTTGGCACCTTTTATGCCTGCTGTTCCCCTGCTAGGTAAAACGTGGTGCTGGTGCAGGGCTGAATTGATGCCATCTGTACCTCCTTGGCATGGGGCAGTGCTTGCAGGGTGTGCTTCTCCTCCAGGGTTTTGGCAGGGTTTCAGTGTGTCCTAACCTGACGGGGTCCCTCCCCCAGCCTTGGTGGACTCAGTCCCTTTGAGCTGCTCAGTTCATTGCTACTCTGCTGAGACCATCCATTAAGAGGACAAACAATGATTTGCTCTCCTGGCAAGGGGGAAATAAGCAGCTATTTATTAAGAAATCCATTTGGATGCTGTAGAGAGGGAAATAATAGAAGAACCAAGATGGAACTGAGACCAGCATGCAGTTTTACACGCTGTCTTAATGACCACTGAGCACAGACTCCAGAGAGAGCAAATGGGAAACGACTGATCCATAGCCTGTATTCATGTGTCCTCCCCAAGCACCCTGTGACCTTCTTCCGCCTTCTCCGTCAGGAGGAGCCACAAGAGGAGAGATTTGGGCCCTTACTCAGGCAGCACCCTGGAGCCAGGTGCTTTGCTGCTGTGAAGAGCACATTAGACTGGTTAGATCATCTCTGCTTTTCAGTTTTAGCTGCTTGGTTTTGCTGGTAGCTGGCAGTCTGCATCGGGACATTCACTGGGGACAGGTCGTTTTTAAGCCATCAGTGGGCCATGGGATATTGAGTGTTGCCCTTCCCCCTTGGGCTGGAGCAGATGCTGGCAGCGATGGGACCTGAATCCTTTCCAGTTGCCAGCAGGCACTTGCTGAACACGTCTGTCTCTCAGCCAGATCGTTGTCCTTTCAGTTATTTGCTTTGGTTTTCTCAGTTCTCTGCCAAGGGCAGCCCTGAGGGATGTGAGTGGCTTTATTTACATGTGCCCTTTTCACTACAACGTCTGTATGGTCATGGGGACTCCCAGCTGGGAGCAGGACAAGAAGTGGCAGCATTGAGAGATGTGTGGTGTATCCAGCCTATACACTTACAACACAGGGGAAAAGGGAGAGGGAACACGACAGTTTGAATCCTGGGCACTTTCAGGGCTATTTTGATAAGCTTTGTAGTGGTTTTGGGAACAAGAGGTCATCGGCTCGGCCTGCAACAAGCTCAGCCGTGGCTCTGCCCATGCATCTTTGCCCTGGCTGGCAGGACCTGAGTTTTCCCTGCTCTGAACCAACCTCAGCAGTGTCCTGCCTGTGTCCCGCCTTGCTGAGCCACTCCTGGGCTGTGTCAGCCCTGCTGCTGGAGGAGGCATTTTCCATTTAATAACCATTAGTGACTTCTTGGAGATGTGCCTCTGGATCTGCAGACTTTCTTGCTTTTCTTCTCTTGGTTTGCATTGCTGCCTGCTCTTTCTCTCTGCTTTTTTGTTGTGCCCCACCACTTAGACTCCAGGAGAGCTTTTTGTTTTGCAGCTTTGCTTTAACCTCGTCAGACAAGTGAGTACTGAAAGGCAGGTTTCCAGGCTGGCCAGTGTCCTCCATAATGACATTCTTGTACTTGCTGGATACAGTTTGTACCATTTGATGGATTTAAAACAAAGAAAGACTTTTTCCCCCCTGCACAAGCACTGCAAAAGGAACATAAACATCTCTGTGCTGTTCCCAAGCAGAGCAGAAAGCTCTCCTAATCATTACCTGCAGTGCTTCAGCTACTGCTTCCTAGAAAGCCCTGTCCCGGGGCCAGGCTGGCGTGCTGCTCCGGTAGTTGTGAGGAGGCCACGTAAAGCAATCACCATGAGGAGGGACAGGCCTGTTGGCAGCAGCTCTTCCAGCTGCAGTGAGGAGAAGGGAAACATGAGCAATCATTTCAGGAGATTCTGCCTGTTCTGCTTCCCTCGCAGGGAGGCGGCAGCGGGATTCCCTCCCTGGCCCAGGCAGGTGAAGCTGCTGCTGAGCCCTGGCGCTGGTGGTGCCGCTTTGCTCTCTGTTGGAAGCAAAGCACGTGTGGTGGAGCTGGCAGCAGGCCCATGGGAGAGCCTGCGAGGCTTGCACGTTTCTAACTGGAAGGGATGCGCCTTGCACAGCCGCCGGGAAGTGGTGTTGCTCCAGGGAACACCGTAAGGGACAAGCAGAGGTATGAGGAGTGTTGAGGCACGGTGGTGGTGTGAAGGCACAAGAAGCAGAGCACCCTTCCCATCGGCACCATCAGAGGGGCAGCTTGCGGTGTACCTGAGACCAGGAAAAGAACGTGCATTCCCGGGGGCTGTGTGCTGGCAGGAGAGCGGCCAAGTTGGCTTCATGGGATTAGGAAAAGCATAAGCTAACCCTGTGAGGGCTTTTCTCCTCTCCGACAGGGCTTCCAGTTGCAGTTTATTTTCCACTCCTGGTGCTCAGAAGGAAAGTAACGCTGGCTTTTGTGGTGCGTGGCCTCCTGAGCCTCTCCTGGCTTAGAGCGATAAGTAGGAAGGCAGTGGGGGTTTCCAGTATTAAGATACTCTCAGCTGACCTGCTTGGAGGCAGACCTACCAAAGAGGCTGGAGATCTGGGCTCTCTATCCCTTCTACAGGCATCTTTCATCATGCAAATTCACTTTCTTACGCTTCTTTCGGAGATACCCAGTCTCAGCTGACATGGGAGAGAGCAGGGTGGGGACCATTTACTGCAGAGCCTCATTTACAAAGCAAATAATAGCCCAGCGCTCACATGTCATGGGGAGACAGCGCAGGGCAGCCACAGCGGTTCCTCCCTGCTGGAGTCTGGGATCATGCCTGGCCCTGCAGAGCACGGGGCAGGGAGCACACGAGGTGGGAATCCCCCGTGTGGCTGCAGACCCGATCCCTGCGGGCAGAGGAGGGTGATGTCGGGAATGGCAGAGCTCAGGGTGCATCGAGGGGGCTGGCTGGGGGACAGGGGACATCACTTGGTCTGAAAGCTGCTGCAGTCAGCAGGAGGGATCCCACTGGCACTGGGTGCAGGCGCCGCTGAGCACAGGAATAGCTCCGTGCGGGCGAGGGCTGATCCCTGAGGAGGGGTTTCCATCATGCAGCCGCATCACGTGCGCGTGACTGGGAACACGAGCGCTTTCCAGGCTCCTCTGTGGCCCTTTCCCAACAGCCAGCGCCTGCTGCCAAGGGGATTTGCTCCAGTTACACAGCTCACCCACTTATCCCCCCGGCCAGGGAAGAAAACTTGTTCAGTGATGAGAAATCATTGCAAGCTCCAAGCTTGGGACAAAGGGAGCCCCTGAATGCTGCCTGGTTGAACGCCCTGTGCTCTGGGTGGTGAATAAGAGCTGAAAGGAATCACTTGGAGGCAAAAACTCCAGCTAGGAGACCTGAGGAGGAAGCTGCTGGAGGAGACGCATACTAACTCCATTGGCCTCTACTCTTACCCTTCCTAACAGATGTCACCAACTAGGTAATGTCCTTCCTCTCTTCTTTCCAACACTAGCCAGGATTTGGGGGTTAAGGTGCAGAAACATTAGTTTTTCCCTACTCTGTAGCTCCTGTGTCTCAAAGGGTTAAGTTGTGATCCATGTGAAACTTCGTATCTGTCACTGGAGCCTGGAAAACATGAATCTCATTCCAAAACCAGACTGTGGCTGAATAAAACCAGGCAGAGAAGGTGCAGAGAGAGGCTGGATTAGACCCTCCTGCAGTCACAGGAGATCTGAGTCAGGGAACCAAGGTGTGAAATGGGGAGCTAGCAGGGAGGATCTGATTTCCTTCCTGAGCTTTGGGATGTGTTCAGAAAGCAGCAGGTACATTTGTCTCTGGATTGACAGGAAAGGCTGCTCATGGCAGCTGTGAGGACTTGGAACAGGCAGGAAATACAAGTGTGTGGATTTGGGGAGCTTGCCCAGAGCAGGGTCGTGCCTGTGCCTTGTGCGCAGCTGCCGTGGGGGGGTGTTCCCAGTCACATCACATTTCACTGGGTTTGGGTAATGGCCAGTACCTTGGGTTTAACCAAAGCCAAGCCCAGACCCCGATGCACCTGATGTTGTGTCATGGGAACATTCCTTCGTGCTCCTGAAACGCTCGAGTTACATCCTGATGCCTCTGGTTCAACTCCTTAGTTCAGCTCAGATCGCACTGGTTACAGAGCCCGGGCAGTGCTTGGTTCAGAGCTTTCTTCCAGCAGCTGCACATTGTGTGGTGAAGTGTTTCCTTTCATTCCTTGTGAAGTGGCTTGCTTTGAATCCTGCAGTGTGACCTCTCCCTGCAGGATGCGCTTCCCAAGCATGAGTCAAGGGAGGAAGAGCTGTGCTGAGGGGAAGGCGCTGCTTGTGCTCACATCCTAGACACATCATCCATCCATCCATCCGTCCGTCCATTTATTTCCCTCGCGCTCCAGCTTGGAGATACGAAGTATATACAATACAGCAGCCAGAGAGTCCTGTCCCTGGTGCACTTGCCATGAACTGCCCACTGAGGTGCTGAGGGGTGCTGAAAGAAAGCTTCAAGGTGGCCTAAAAAGACTGTAACCCCTCATCATTAACATGACTCTGGCTGTGTTGTGAAGGGCTGCCAGGTATACTCCAAACATGAGGTTGTGATGTCCTATTTGTGCTTCTGCTTCCAAGTTGCTTGCCTATCCATGGGTGAGCATGCATATATGATATACTAACGTGAGGGCATAACCTGTTATTGCTGGGATAAGCAGGCTTTTGGCCTTTGGAAATGGCTGAAGACTGCAGAGGAGGACAGAGAAACTCTAGAGGAAGGTAAAAACCTGTACCTGTAGTTAAACACCCTTGGTAGCTTTGTTATTGTGCCAAGGGTATTTTCATAGCCCAGGGTCACTAGTGTGCAGTGAAAGCTGCTGTCATTGTGCTGCCTGGATGGTGGTCAAATAGGAGGCATAAACAACCACGGGCTTGTACTTTGCAGGGGCATCCAGCAGTCCCCCAGCTTCTAAAAAGGGCTTTGGAAGGGTGTCCAGGATGTGGAGAGCTCCTGGGGAGAGCACAGAGAAGCGCGGAGATCTTGGAAAAGCAACTCACAGGAATGCTGGAAAACTTGGGTCATGACTCTCCTGATAGGGAAGGACACTAGATGATACCAGCCCAGACTGGGGAGCTGCTGCTCCCTGCACAGAGGCTCAGCGGAGGGCTGCTGGGTGAGAGATGCTGTGTCCTTGGGGGCTGCCCTGCCTGGCACCCCCTGCCTCAGATCCCTGCAGAGAAGGCGAGGAGCAGAAGTGCTGCTGGTGGTGCATCATTCAGCCCCAGTGCCAGGAAGTCAGCGCTCTTTCCCTGTTGCTCAGCTCCCCTGTGCCCTGACAGCCCTGTTTGTTTCTCTTGCAGAGAGCAGCCAATCTTCAGCACCAGGGCCCACGTCTTCCAGATTGACCCTGCCACCAAACGGAACTGGATCCCTGCCAGCAAACACGCTCTCACCGTCTCCTACTTCTACGATGCCACACGCAACGTGTACCGGATCATCAGCGTGGGGGGCACCAAGGTGGGGGCAGCACCACGCAGCGTCACAGCAGGCTCTTCTCCACTCTGTTCTGGTGATGTTGTGGTGTCAAGTTGGTCAGTTCTCAGCACAGGCCCTTGAGGATCTCCACTGCAGGGAATGGAAGGTTAAACACTGCTGCCACGCTCAAGTGTAGTGTTAGACACTAGAATCTGTGCTGATGGGTCTGATGTTGTCTCTCCCAGCTCCAGTCTCTTCTCGCCCTTGGCACGTGCAAAGCACAAGCTTGTCCTGACACCCTTTATCCTGTGCTAAACCCAACCCCTGTAGAAATAATGAAATGACAGGCAGAGGCTGGGGGCATCTCAGGAGTTGTCTGTGCAGTCACTTCCACCAAACCCGAGTAACTCTCCACAAACTGCTCTTGATAGGCGTGTTCCTGACCTCCTCCTGCAGACCTGCAATGGCAGAGCCTCAGCATCTTCCCAGACACCTTCCTTTGGTGCTGCCCCAACCAGCAGAGTGGTTCATAACAGCCGCTCCCGACTGCTGGGGAAGCCTTTTGCTTTACTTGCCATGCAAATGGAGAACAGCAGCGAGTTGTGGAGTCCCCAGGGACACCCTGTCTCTTATCTTCCTTTCCAGCAATGGAGGAAGCTGATGACACTGAGACTTTCTTTTCCTTTTTCTAGATGAGATGACTGAGGTTTGTCCATGTCACGTAGCCACACTAGACTTTTGGTCACCAAAAGCCTGAACTGTTGTTTTATAGACGAAAAGCCAGAGCTTTCTCCCCCTAATTCCTAGAGCACCCAGGGATGATAGTGAGCACTCCCACCCCACCGCCTCAGGGCAGCAGGCTGGAGTTTTCTCTGACTCTCATTGTTGCTTCTCTCTCCAGGCAATCATCAACAGCACCATCACTCCCAACATGACCTTCACAAAGACATCCCAGAAATTTGGCCAGTGGGCAGACAGCCGAGCCAACACCGTGTACGGGTTGGGCTTTGCTTCTGAGCAGCATCTCTCCCAGGTAATGCTGCAGGTGCTGCAGAAAGCTGATGCCAGCGGGGGGAATGTCCCTGAAACCCTGAAGGGGAGATAAGCCTCTGGAGAACAGGCTTTAGGAGCCTGATGTAATGCTGTTCCTAGCATCTCTGCATCTTGCATCAGCTTTTAGCACAGTGGGAAGAGCTTTAAAGTAAAATTTGCAGAGTGGTTTTGAATATCACAAATCAAATTAGGACTTGAGGCTCAATTTCTGTCACTGCTGTTTAGCTAAGCCCACCGAGGGCCAGAACCATGGCCAGGAAGGGGCCACTCACTGAATTGTATTGTTAGTTGAAGAGAAATGTAAAAGCATGTTGGATGGAGCTGCAAAGGGAGGAGGACCCAGGCCTCGGGTCTGGTGAGTTGCACTTGTTGGCAGAGCACTGGAGTGACTCTTCCCCTCCCCTCTAGTTTGCAGAGAAGTTCCAGGAAGTGAAGGAAGCAGCTCGTTTGGCGAGGGAGAAGTCCCAGGATAAAACAGAGCTGACCAACCCTGCCCTGAACATCGCATCTCACCAGGTAATGCTGAGTGATGGCAGCCAGGGGAAACGGCCGCTGTGCTCATCTCCTCCAGTAACTTCTGACTTCCACCCCCTTCTGAGAGCTTCCTCCCAGACACTGAGCGGGGAGCCTCACACTTTGGTGGCACTTGTGGCCCTGAGGTCACTGCTGGAGCTCATGAAGCAGATTAACAAATGAGTGCTTAAGTGGAGCTCCTGGGAAGGTTCACCCCCCTCTCCCTTTGGCAAACTATGGAAGCCGTTTGATGTCTATTGAAGCCATGCTGGGGTGGGGGGGTTCCTGCTGTGCTGCCTGGGGCTTTTTAGTTTGGTGGGGTTTGTTGTGGTTCTTTTCTTCTTTGATTTCGAGCTGCTGGCTCTCCCTGGGCTCAGGGTGACAGCAGCACGCAGGTGGCATGCAGGAGTGCATGTTGCCTGGTCGAAGATCATAGGGAGGAAGACACATGGCACTTTTGTCCATTCTTCTGGGGCTGCAGGGAATTCTCCTCCAAGTGTCTCTGACAGGAGATGGTGCTGCCCACGGGGGTCCATGGAAAGACAAAGGGATTTCTTAGAGCTGGTGACTGAGGAGTGCTGGCCAGACTTCTGTTTCTGTTTCCACTGTGGAGGAGAAGCTGTGCTGTGAGAGCAGGAATCACACTCCTCTTGGGAACTCTCCCCTAAGGTAGCGCTGCTGCCTGACAGCCACTCATTCCATTTTCTTTTCCCCAGGAGACCAAGCCAGAAACCTTAAGCCCATCACAGATGGTTCTCACATGTGTTGCACTTGTTACCTTTCTCCCTGTGTAGCTAAACCAACTCCAGCAGCAGTGGGATGGAGGGAGAGGACAGGCTGTGGAGAGCTCTACCCTGTTTTTTCCCATGGTGAAGCAGTGCAGTGCTGATGATGAACTTGCCCTCCCAAATACTTCCCTCCAGAGGTGATTCTGCATTTCCCAGCGCTCCTGGCAGTAGGAGAGGAGCTGTAGGTTGGAGGACATTGTGTTCTCTGGGCTGGGTACAGATGGAGTGGCAGCAGAGGAGGAGGAGGGAGTGTGAACAGTACCTTGGCCTGCAGGGAAAGGAGGGGGAGGTGGTGGCTCTGCAGAGACTGGAAATGTCAGGTGGGGTGCAAAACTGGGGAAAATCTGCCCAGCTTTTGGCTCCTGTAACTCTAAGCCCCATCCTAATGGGTGGGTCATGAGGCCAAATGCTGGGTGGGTTAATGGCCAAAGACTCTGCTCAGTAATCATTACCCAAGATGCAGATTCCTGGCCAGCTGCGGTGTCATCTCCCAGCTCCCCTGGCCAGGAGGTGGAGGCTGGGAGTACAGATCCTCCCTCTTCAGCTGTTTACACCAGCAGAGCTCAGGAGGTGCCACAACAGGACATGTTCATCCCTTCTGTGCTGCGATGGCACCTTGCAGCAGAAGGGCTGAGGAGGTCACATGGAGGTGACCTTCACCTCACTCTTCCCATTCAGCCTGTCTCAGTGACCAGCATGCTGAGGCAGTGGCACGTGCAGTGTCCCTTGCCATGGGGGTGTGCACATCTTGGCCTGCAATTCCTGCTTTCTCCAGCCTGTACACAAATCAGCCCCTCATCCCTTCTCCAACTGTCCCACTGATTCCCAGTCTCTACATTAGTAGAGCTTCAAATCTGAGTTTCATCCTTGAATAATTGATTGTGTTTCTGTTTGCAAGTGAGCAGAGAGCAGATCTGTCTCCTGAAATTAAATCAAGGCTTCCTCCTTTTCTGCATCTGCACTAGTTTACTCAGGCTTTAGATTTTCAGAGCTGGGCAAATCCCAGGATAGAAGCTCTCTTCTGGCCTCTAGTAGCTTTTAGGCCAATTCCCATCCCATTTAGCATCCCCAGCACAGAGTATGTCACTGTGGAAACATAAGCAACAAAACAGTGTGCAGTATCTTCAGCTGGACTCACAGGGGTTCAACACACAAGAAAAGGAAACTTCTGCCCCTTCCCTGCCTCAGTTTCCCCACCTCGTGGTAAAGGTGAGGCAGGGTTGTGTTTTCCAGGTCTTGTTTCTCAGTCATTCTCTGGAAGGCTTCATGAAGCTGGTGTTTAATACATGTCATGGCCATGTCTGGCTCTATTTATAGGTGTCACCCGACTCCAAAGCAGGTGCCTGTCTCTACCACAGGCATTTGAGGGCTACCTATGAACCCCAGCAGCAGCCTGGGCTCACAGCTCCCTGCTTAGGAGCCCAGAGACTCGTTGCTCAGAGAGGCTTTTTATAGCTCAGTTTGCCCTGTCAGTGCCAAGCTGTTTCCCTGCTGTGAGAGGAGATCATGTAGGAAGGGTCTTCTGGAGGGGCTGGAGGATGTGAAGTCTGCTTTGGCTTCTGCATATTCATCTCTGCTCTGCTGTCAGTTGTTTGTCTCTGCTAGCTCTGATGTATGCAAGAATCTGGAGCCATAGACAAGGATATACTTTGGTGCAGAGACTGTGAGTTTCTTCTCCCACACCTTTGGAAAATGGGTGCCAGAGTCACCTGAGCAATAGAAGAGTTTCCTTCCCCTGAGCCTGAGACACCCCATCCCAATGGCACCTGGTGTCTTAGCTCAAGGTCCAGAAGCTGGGCTTGACTGAACCCAGGTCTGGCAGGTCTGCGTTTAGTTTAAGTCTTTCCACTGCTCTGAGAACCAGCAAGAAAATCCTCTTAAGAATTCAGCAAAGCCCCGGGACAGCCACTTGAGCAGCTCCAGTGTGTGCAGGGCCACGGGGCTGGGTTCCAGCTGGTGACACCCTGGCATTGCCATGGGGAAGCTGAGGGCCGGAGAATTCAGCCCCTCAGCTTGGGAGGGGGAAGAGCTGGTGCGTGCAGGCTGTGAGCCCTCCTGCTCAGCGTGTCTGCGCGCTGGGGTCGCTGCCCCAGCGTGGCATGGACACAGAGAAAGGGAGGACCCTGCAGCAGGGCAGCTGCTGGAAGAGCAGAGCACTGACCTGCCTATCCAAGAGAGAGCCCTGTGCCCACATTGCTGTGCCATGCCTGGTGCTGCTGAGCCGTACCTGAGGGTCTTTGTCACCCCTTGTCATGGAGACAAGCACAGCACTACCTGAGCGTTAGGACTGAAAGCCAGTGTTCCCCACAGGAGTGCAGGGGCTCAGAGCCAGCCCTGTGAACCTGGGCTAGGAGTGAGTTTGCAGAGACCTTGTGGGTCTCACTGCTGTGTGGTAACCACTCTTCTTCATCCCCAGGTACTTCCCAGCCCCATCATCAGCTCCAATGGGCCAGGAGAAGATAAACTATTCCGAAGCCAAAGCGCCGATGTGGAGGTGACCACGGAGAAGGAGCGGCTGAAGAAGATGCTCTCCGAAGGGTGAGGCTGCCACAAGTGCTCCCTGTTCCTCACTCCTGAACTGTCTGTTCTGGCAGGATTTGGTGCATGTCCCTGTCATCCCAAATGCTTTTGAACCAATGCTGCTACTTCAGGTAGCTGGATAATGCCCCGTGTCCGCTGCTGCTCTAACCCTCCACCGTAGCGATTTCCCCTCTTCTCCAGTAGGAAGTTATTCCGGTTGGAGGTGAAATCCGCTCTTCAGGCAGCGTGGGAAGAATGCTTTTGTGCCCGCAGCAGGGCTGAGTTGATGCCAGTTATCTACAGATCAGTAGTTTATGATACCAGAAGATATTCACGCTTTTCCAGCTGGCCCAGGGCTACATTTGTGTTAATTCCCCTGATGATACCAGCAAAGTCTCCGCTGCTTCCGCTCTTTGTCTGTTCAAGAGACTCTGGCTGGATTCTGCCCTGCGGCTCCCCTTTAGCTCCCAGCTGAACACTTAAGAGTATTTTTAAATCAAAAGCAAGTGTCCTTTGCTACCTTCTCCTGAGCCTGGGGTGGGAGGGCTTTAGTCAAAGCAAACTCAGATGTGACAAGGATTTAAACCCCAGATTTGCAGTCCCACATTATGAAGCTCCTTTGTAGCAGCTGTACACACAAACACACACACACCACCCCCCCTTAATCTCACAGTGTGGTTTCTGCAGTTTCAAGCCAGCACACAAGGCCTCAAATACAAATATTATCCGGGGTAAAGAGGCGCAGATTCAGGGCTGGAAGAAGCGTTTACATTGGGGAAGTGGTATGAAAGCTGAACAGAAAACTCTGGAGGAGCTGGGAGCTGCCCTGCGCTTCCAGGAGCTTTGTTTCGGTGCATGTGAGCACGGGGGGAAGAACCCTTCATGCTGAGACTCTCCTGTGCTCTCCTGAACACTTGCCGTGTTCTCTCACACAGTTCTGTGAGTGAAGTCCAGTGGGAGGCCGAGTTCTTCAGCCTCCAGGACAACAACAACAAGCTCGTGGCTGCTCTCCATGAAGCCAACGCCAACGTGGACCAGTGGAAGAAGCAGTTGGCTGCTTACCAGGAGGAGACGGAAACACTGCGGCAGCGGGTGAGCACCGGAGGGGCTTTGCAGAGCAGGTCAGAGGAAGCCCCATCCCAGAACCAGATGGTGCCCTTGACCCCATTCTCTCTTCAGTTTCCATGGGTGTCAGCAGGAGATGGGATGGAAATCCAGGATGCTGCATGAGCCTGGCAGGGAAAACATGTCAAGGAATAAGGCCATGTAGCCAGGGAGCTCTCACAAGAGCTCCTGTTCTCTGCAGAGCAAGTTGGGGTTGTGCTGTGTCCCCATGAGCAAAGGGAGGAAACCAGGGCACAAAGTCAAAGCATACCAGCTTCCTTCACATTTCCAGGGGGTGGTTCCCAGCTGCAGCAGTACTGAGTGAGGTCCATGCCCCCTTAGCTGGGCATCAGCACAAGCTTCTGGCTGCTGACAGGAAGGATGAAGGTTGCTCTGTCTGCTGTAATTAGCTCAAATCCAAGCTGCCACATCATGAAACCCACGTGGTGCGGTACAAACAAGCCCTTGTTCGGTTGGAAGAATAGGATCTTTTGACCTGTATAATGTCAGAGAGGTCCCAGATCAACTGTGTGCAGGCCTGTGTGCATCTGGGCAGAGGAGTGACAGTCACACGGCTGAGCTTGTTGGGAAGAACTATGGAGAACTTGGGAAAGGGTTTTAGGACAGTTGGGGTTTGGCTGGGAAAGGACTCTGGGGGCCTGCAGAAGGAGGCATGAAGCCATTTCACTTCAGGATAGCTCATTCAAAAGACAGCAGGGATTTATAGCAATTGAGAGCTGTTTCCACCCGATGGCTGTTGTGTGGCCAGTCCCCAGGAAACAGCCATCCCCCAGGATTCACTGTGCCCACTGGTGGTTCTCAGTGTTGGAGTCACACAGTGACAGAACAAATGTTTCTGCTCTGCAGCAGGAGCCTGCCTGAGGTGTAGCAGAGACCTTGGTGTTGTGTGTGCATTTTAAAACACAAATCCTCTTCATGAATCATCTCAGCCACTGGGCTGAATTTTTTCAGGAATGGGGCAAATCCTTCCTCCCAGCCCTGCTGGGGTTGAGCTGCAGCAGCTCCCTTGCCCTTGGCAAGCTCTGCCCAGGGATGTAAATGGTGTAGCCATCACTTTGGGTTGTAGGCTCATGTGCTTGATGTCAACCAGCTGGAAGCACAGAGGTGGAGGAGAAAGCAGAGACAGTCTCTAACCTGAGCTTTGCCATGGAGGGTTTCTGTGTGTGATCTGGGCAGAGCAGAAGGAGATGATTTTTTCCTCCCCAGGGTGGGAGCTGCTGCCCTGTTGTAACCTGGTTGGGTTTGCAAGGAAGCCAAAACATGACGGAGAGTGACTGAGGGTGATGAGGTGTCAGGACATTCCTGTATCTCTGAGCATGCTTCCCCTGTGCTTGCTTCCATGTAGGTAGCAGAAACTGGAGTCACAGGGCACTCAGGATTCCTCCAGCGAGAACAACAAGGAAGAGCTGAGCCAAACCCTGGAGGAGCTGGAACTGCTGATCAAGGCTAAGGATGAGGTAAGAGCCCACAAGCAGAGCAAAGCCTGCAGCTGGGAGGCCCGTCAGTCACCAACACCCTGTTTGTCATTACAGCTTGAGTGAGAGGGGAGGGAGGGAAGGGACTTGGCTGGGGTAGGTGCTGGGAGCTGGCCCCACTGGGACAGGGGTGGTCTGACAGCTCCTCCTTGTGTTTTAGGAGATCCAGATGCTAAAGAGCCAGAAGTGTGGCCGATGGGAAGCAGAGGGCGAGCGTGAGGAGACACTGCAGAAGCTGCAGGTGGGGATGGCAGATCTGGGACACCTCTGCACTCATAGCAGAGTGATCCTCCCATTTCTCTGCTGAGCCAAAGAGTGAATGCTGTAGAGCTGCTGTGCCTATGGTCTGCCTCTGGATGATGGGACTGGGTTCTTGCTGGTGTCTCTGCCTTCTTCCACCCTCTCTGTGTCCCTCAGAGATGTGACATGGGGCACAATCAGCAGGCAAGAGCAAACCCAGCCTTCACCTACTCTCCTTTTAGCTCTTGCAGTAGCCCCTGACATGGGACTGGAGCAGAATCTGTCATGTCCTGTGACCGTCTACCTCTGAAGTCCTGCTTAGCATGCTGGCTGGCCGGGCTGGCTGGGGAGCAGAGCTCTGCCTCAGTCTGGCTGGCAGGAGGGATGCAAGCTGCTCTGCACCTCAGGGCAAGGACACAGGTGGAAGCAGGATCTGTTGTGTGGTCTCTGGGGGCACTGCCTGCCTGTTGTTCACCTCTGAGCTACTGAACAAGGAGATCTGCTGCAGGGCCCAGCCCCTTACACAGGCACTGGTTTTCATGGCAGAATAGTGTCTCCAAACATCAAATGCCATCACAACTGGAGGTGACAGGCATGTGAGATCTGCTTTGCAAACTGTGGGCACATCCCTGGGTTTGGGGAACACGTGCTCACATGCATGTGCCTGCCAAGTGCTGTGGCCTAGGACAGGAGATCCCTTGGTGAAAGAAACTGGTGGGGCCCCAGGCTTCTGGGTGTGGGGAAGCCTGGTGCTGGGCTGGCAGCGTGGCTGGTTGGTGCAGATAAGGGGGCGGTGTGTGAGCAGCTCCTGTTGGTGCTGGGGCAGCCCCCTCACTGCACTCGTGTCCCTGGGCAGGAGCTGGAGACCCGCAACGCAGAGCTGGAGCAGCGCCTTCACCTGGCTGAGCAGACATTGGCAGAGACCCTGGCCGAGAGGGAGAAGATCCAGAACGAGGTCACCAAAGTGGCGGAGATCATGGATGTGAAGATATTTGAGCTCAGTGAGATCCGGCAGGGACTGGCCAAGCTGGTAGAGAGGCAATTGAGCAGCAGCACACTCAGAGGAGACACCTCCAGAGGAGGGGAGCCTGAGCTGGGACAGTCACAGAACATCGAGGTCTGCTGGGGCAGGACATGCCAACATACCAGCAGCTGCCTGGACAGTGTGGAGACCAGCCACAGCCACCTACTGCCCCCTGAACACCCAGGCAGAGGGCAGAGAGCACCTGAGCTCCTGAATCCTCCTCAGGGAGCATCGACAAATCACAGCCAGACCTCTCTGGACCCTGCCATGGCTGTGGCATGGTCCAGAGAGAGCGGCTGTGCCCGAGCCGCCCTCCCAGCCCCCTGCTGCCGCACTGTGTCTCCCACAGTTGTGAGGTTTCAGGGGGAAGGGGCTGAGCAGCCTGTGCAGGTTTTCAGTAGTTTGGTTTTAGGAAACCACTTGCCTTTTGCAAATAAGCTGCCAGGTGTTTTCCCACCTGGGCAGGGAGCAGCAGTTCTAGCACACCAAGAGCAAGAGTTGCTCCTTTTCCTCTTCCCCAGCCCTAACTACATCATGTCTTTTCAACAGGATCCAGTAACACTTCCAGAGGTAGCAGTGTCCCCACTGCAGAGAAGGGTCCTTGCCCTGACCGTGTGTCCTTTCCACTGTTCAGTTGCATCCTCCAGAGAAGAAGGAGCTGCAGGTTTTAAAGCTCTTATTAGTTCACCACAGTGGGATGTAATGACTTGTTAAAACTTTAAGCTGAAGAAGAGCAGAGGCTTGGTTGGGAAAGGGGCATTTGAGAAATGGGACATCCCTGAGGGGATGGGCCAACAAACTGCTCCGTTGGCATCAATCCCGGCCTCTGAGGGCTGCACTTAATTGAAATTAAATGGAGCAAGTCACAGTTGCTCTTGGCTGCTTTTTTTTTTTCCTTCTTTTTCATTAGGAAACAGTCCCCAGGGTCAGCCCCAGTGCTCCCTGTGAAGGGTCTGGGTCCCTGCTCCATGTCAGCCCCAGTGCTCCCTGTGACGGATCCGGGTCCCCTGCTCCATGTCAGCCCCAGTGCTCCCTGTGAGGGGCCGGGTCCCTGCTCCATGTCAGCCCCAGTGCTCCCTGTGACGGATCCGGGTCCCTGCTCCATGTCAGCCCCAGTGCTCCCTGTGAAGGGTCTGGGTCCCTGCTCCATGTCAGCCCCAGTGCTCCCTGTGAGGGGCTGGGTCCCTGCTCCATGTGAAGGGTCCTGGTGCCAGCTTGCCACACTTGGCCACATGGAAGGAGAACAGGAGGCGTTTGGAGCATGCTGGGACCAGTGCCCTGAGGAGCCTGTGAGAAGTTTGTGAGTTACCACAGATGTTTTCTAGTCATAGGAATTGAGCAAGGAAGAGTTGTGCCCCCCACGGCACCTGCTGTGCCCCCCCAATTACCCAGGAGCATGTTAGCCCTGTGCTGAATGATGAAGCAGTGTCCATGTAGAAAATAGTTAGAAACCTCCCAGGAGTGTTGATGGATTTGGATTCTGTTGTTGGGGTTTTTGCCCTCTTTGCCACTATAAGTAATCCTGGGAATGTCTCACAGGTTGCAGAAACTCTGGTGCTGGCAAGCACTGCCTGCCAGTGCTGCCCTCTCCCCAGCACACCCCCTGAACCTCAGCAGAGCTCAGGGCCTGCCTCTCCTTTCCCTCACCTGGTGACCACGAGAGGAACCCAGAGCTCCCACGCACTGCCTGCAAGTCAGGGCAGGATTTGGGGCTGGCACCTTGGGAATCCGCTGCCGTGGAGAGCTGCTGGTGACTCCCTGCTGGATTGTGTCCAGGCAAAGCCCTTCCCTTCCCAGGGGTGATGAGGAAACAGTGAGGTTTCCAGACCTGCATAGCCAGGGAAGGGCTTTTCTGGTTTTAGGTTGGGCTTTTTTCGTTGGTTTTCCCTTCATTTTAATGATTTTTGTTTGCATGACGTGTTCTCAACTGTATGGCTGGAGCTCCTGTAGTGATACTTGTTTCAGGGTATTTAAGAAGGGAAGGAAGTAACTGGGTGGCAAAAGACTCCAGGGACTTGTTTACCTCCCCGTGCCAGTGTTCATATTCTATTCCTACAGGAGCAGCCTTCTTTTGAAATAGAGATCAGCTCCAAGAAGGTGTGTTTGGTTTCATTTGTCACTGGGCTTATGGCAGGAGGAGGTGGGATTTGGGAGTATGGGAGAAAGGAAGTTGAGCAGAAGTTCCTTGTGTTCTCTGCTCCTGCCCTCTCATGCTCCTCTCCTGTGGCTGTGACCCACAGGCTGGAGCTGGGTATGGATCCTGAATTCTGGCAGTGACCATTCCATAGCCCAGCAGCTTGGCCAGTGCCTGTGGTGATGGCTCAGTGGTGGGGCTGACCACGCCTGGCTGAGTCAGCTCTCCTGAGGCCACCTCACACCATTCCCAAGCAGTGAGAGGCAGAACCTGAGTCAAGCTGCTGCACATCCCAGCAGGACTCCCTGGGAGTGGGGGAGAGACACAGCCACAAACTGCTCTTACGCTATTTAAGCCTCTTCTTGTCCCTTATGCATTGAAATGTCCTCAAAGCACAACCTAGCATCACTGGAGAACTCCACCTAGGCCTACAGCAGAGACAACTGAGTTGAGGTGGAGTGGAGGAAGGTCTGCAAGTCATGCAACAAGTCACACATAGGAGGAATCTGGAGCTAATCTTCCACTGCCATCCTGCAGGAAGCTCTCCTGGTTTCACAGTGGTTCAACCTTCTCATGGCAGATGGAGAGTCAGACTCCATTTAAAAATGCCATGGAAACCAGACCAACCAACCAACCAGGCCATGGAAAAGTGCAAGTTCTGGGCTGCTGCTTATCCTCATGTCCCATCTGAAGCCAGAGCCCAGGGGTGTGTGCACACAGGGGGCCTGTGGGAGCAGTCCTACCTCCCCCCCAGGTCTATCTCATGATGGTGAGTAAAACCAGTGTTGAGTGCTGCTGAGCTCAGACTGGAGGAGGGTATCCGAGTGCCAACGAGACAGGGGTTGTGCAGGGATCCTGCTCTAGAGCCTCCTCTTGCTATCCCAAGCTGTAACCCCCTGGAAGGGGGGTTTCTGTCTAGTGGGGAAAGTATTACAGCCAGGCCATACAAAGTGCAGATTCCTCTTGTTGAAATCAGTACTTCTGCAGGAGCAAAGCCCGTGCATAAAACCTGCTGAGCTGCTTGTTCAGTGCACACCAAGGTGCTGCCAGCCCCTGGGGCCTTTGCTGGCTGGAGCTGGCCTGGCCCTGCCAGGATGCTCAGCGCTGTTCCCTGCGCTCTCTGTACCCTGAGGCCACTGGTGCTTCGCCTGCGTTGGCATCAGCTCGTCACAGTCCTGGCTGTGCCCTTTGCTCTTCCATTGTCAGGAACCAGGAGCAGAGGCAATTTCCTTCACACTGTTCCCAACAGGGACTTTTGCAATGCTTTCCTTGCCAGAATAATCTGAAGAGTGGCTTTTTGATGAGATCTGTCCTGCGCTGAGCATTTGTTCAAAGCCTCTTACCGAGGCATCGCAGGGCAGTGTGATGGATGGTTCTGGGAGGCACTTTCCATTGCAGTCTTCCCCTCATCTAAACTAATGAAAACCAATTCATCACCAGCTATTTCCACAAATGCCCTAAACCTGCAGTTAGCAATGAGCCAGTGCAGCAGCAAAAGCACTAATTCCATCTGCCCACTCCAGTGAGCATTTCAAAAGGACTTCAGTTGGTGTCCAGAACAGTAGCGTCCAACACATCACCACCCTGTGCTTTCCAACCCTCCCTCCTTCCTCTTTATGCTTCTCTTGCTTCAAAAGGAGAAAATCCTGTGTCACAAAAAGCCAGCAGTGAGTGGCAAGGCTGCAGTTTGCTTCAGTCTCACAGTAACAGTTATTGTCAGCAGCTAAATTAGCAGCTTCCTGCTGGAGGAGAAACGCTGCTGATTGCAGGTGCCCTTGAGAGAGCTAATTCTTGTGGTAAATTAGGATCTTAATTATTCATAGAAACCCAGACAGAACATTATAAAGAGAACATGGGGAAATAGCTCACATATGAGAGCAGGATGAACAAAGAAAGAAATCTTTCAACCTTCCCCTGTTCATACAACATTGCAATGAACAGCAGCAAGGTGAGATTCTCTGCTCTGGACCCAGACCCAAGACAAGGTCCTTCTGACCAGCTCAGCAAGAGGAAATGAAGCTTTGCTATTACAGGACATGCCAATAATAGAGCCTCAGAAAAAGGATGTGTCTAATGCAAACACCATCTGACAGATGCCAATAGAGCCTGGACAGGAACGCAGACCCAGTCCAGAGCTTGAGCTGGCCTGGCTGGAACGGCAGCCCACCACCAGCTCTGCCACAGCTCACTCTGCAACCTCCTCACCCCGCCAGGCTCTGGTTCCTCCTCCTCCTCCTCCATAAAGCACATAATTACTCTCCCTGAAGGACTGTTAGACACCAATTACTCACATCTACAAGTGCCTGGAGAGCCAAGCGAGGAAGAGGTTAGCACAGGCCAGGCTGGTTAATGCTCTAAGTCCGCTGAGTGGTTTTTAAACAAGAGGTAAAAATCTTTCTCTTCCCCAAAAGCCGCTTCAGAGCCCCTGGTAATGTGTGGTGGGTTCTTAGGCAGCCTCACATCAAAGTTACTTAACAGATTGTCTTTGCTATCTGTGGTTTTGTGAGGACACCCTCTTGCTAAGAGGGAAAAGCAACCAAGCACTTTGTTTTAAACCTCCAAAGGATCAAGCTTGGGGGAATTAGTAATTAAATAGCACCATTAGTGAAAAAGAGGTGAGCTAACCCTTCCGAGCTCCTGCATCTGGCTGCAGGATCAGCTGCTCAGGGGATGGGTTATTTTTAGTGCAGCAACGGGCTGTTTCCACTCGGCAGCACAGGCTGTGAGTGTGACACCCCCCATGCACACACTGGAAGACAATTTCCGTGTGCACCACCGAAGGCAATTAGATGTGTGCTTTGGAAAATGTCCATGAACACATAATAAAGTCCCAACACCCAGCGAGGTTCACAGCTCCCTTTCCCTGAGTAATTCCTGATTATTATCGTTACTAGACTGTGGTGTGGAAAGGCAGTTTCTGCTCTGGGGGAAAAGAACATGAGCTACAGCACTAATCATCTCTGCACCAGGTCCTGCCTCCTCCAGCAGCTCCCCTTCACCCTTCCAAACAAGCAGCAGCTGGAATAATACTGGAAATGAGACGTTTGTGTTAACAGGAAGCAACATTCCAGACACAAGAGATGTGGCAGCTCCAGCGACAGGTAATCCAAAGGGGCAACACTTGCACACTCATCAGCTCACACCTGAAGCACCATCTGCTTCCACTTGGCTCCCTGAGCTCTGTTAAGCATCAGCCTGGGAAGGGAGAATCAAAGGTACCAAGATCCACTTCCTCGGATGCTGCTGTAAACTGCAGTGGTAGGAAGCTGCCAGGTGGAAAGGGCCAGGAGGCTGGTACCACCTCTGTCCCCACAGCAACACCTCTGTCCCCATGGTGTGCAGGGAGGGGGTCTGTAGTCTGCAGCACCAGCTATTCCAGGGCACGTGTCACCTTTGTAGTTCACTGGGGCTTGTGTAGGCCGCCACAAATGTGAACTGTCACCCATTTCTCATGTACCCCATCCTGCAGCCTATACATGGGTGACACTGTGCTCCAGAGAGAGCAGGGCAGCTCCTCACCCTGTTGCAGCTTATTTTCCCCAAGACCTGGTAGAACAAGAAGACAGGATGCTGTACATAGTCTCTGCCTTCTGTTTCAACTGATGCTGGGCTAACAGGGTTTCAAATCCCAGCAGGCAGCTCACAGAAAACATTTCACTCTAGCCTTACAGATATACAGAGATATTGATGTCCAGACCTTGTGATGTGTAGATGAAAACAGCGTCTGGGCCTAGAGATTGGTGGCATGAGTGCCACCTCCCCTGTGGGCTCAATGTGGGAGTAGCACAGCTTGTGATGTTTGGGCTTGGGAACACAAGAATGATAATGGGAAGGGCTGCGCAGAGATGAAGGGATGGGGATGAGCCACTGCAACGGGCTGCTGCTCTGCTCACAGCTTCTCTTTGCCAGGGCAGAGCAGAGTCTGCTGCTCCTTCACAACTGCTCTCCCTCCAGAAGTGACAGGAATCCAAAGCGAGTCATGCA